>NW_021635517.1:0-94854 GCF_004799145.2 Neltuma alba | reverse complement strand
ATCAATAACATTATGACTCATCCAACACAATTTTTCATATGAGGAATTCAAATATGCAAATCAGATTTTTCAAAAATAAACTCCTTCCCCATGAACAGTAGCTAGTCAAATAAGGGTATTTATTTCCAAAAATTCTATTTTTGATTCCAATGATTTTAAACACTTTCCAACAACATATCCCTACACAAAAATACATTCTAAACCCATTGGAATTATCAAATCAAGCTAAAATATTTGCTTCTGTATGAACAGTAGCTGGGGCCGAAACACACATATAAACACTAGGTGGATTTTTCTTCCAAAAACCAATCCATACACCACTTATACATGCTTATTCCATGTGGTTGTTTAAGGTTTCTATCCTTCCCTAAACCTTCCATGGTCCACTGAAATTTGGGCAGCATTTTCCTTAATTTTTCAAGCCAAAAACCTCACTAACTAAGCTTGAAACTTAGGAATAGGAAGGCATAAGCATACCTTAAGGTTTCCTTGAGGTAGGTTGAATGATTCCTTGTCCAAAACCCTTGAGAATTTTTGGTTGGTTAGTGCTGGAAACAAAGTGACAGAACCTCTCCTTGTTTTTCTATTTTTCCAACATTTATTTGTATTTTAAGGGGGGTCATTTATAGGCAAATAAATTGCCAATTTTTCTCTAAATTTTGGACACATAAATGGCAGAAAAATGGAGTGAGTTGGTAGCCATCAAGTGCCACTTAGCTTTAGATTCAACCATGTGTCCCAACTCTAGAATTTTCTAGCAATTATCTTTTAATTTTGTATTTATTTTAATTAATATGTGGAGTGACCAGCAAGCAAAAAAATTGGGCCCTTATTGGGATCAATGTGGGCTCCACAAATGGCTTGGACTATTCCAAAAAGATGGCCCACAGTCCAAAGAAAATCCCAAACCAAATTGGAATTTATCAGTTACTATTCACTAGTAACATTCCAATTTTTTTAGACCTCAAAAATTCATTGCTCTCCATGATAATTTACCTTTTAATATTAGAACATAATCTAAAAATTTTCAGAATTTTTTACCACCTCTAGGTGTTTATTTGAATTTTCTTCTATTAGGCCCCTTATCAATGTCACCGTAGGGAATAAATTTCCTAAAATTAATTTCTGAGCTTGCAAGACCTAAAACCAATTTTATAAATTCAAGTAAATATTTAGATGATTTATCCATCATTTTTCTAGATTTATTGAGGCCTCTAACTAATTAAAATAATTATTTTCCTATGATTTTCTAATTTTTTCTGAAAAACGTCCATTTACAAGAATTTTGTAATAATTTATTTTACACATAATTCCACCTTTCAAGCTTCAGCTAAGTTTTCAAAACCTCTAATTTACACTTTTTCTATTTTTCAGGAATTTTCTAGAATTTTTCTTAATTTTTTCCGTTTTGCTCTTCCTATACTAATAATTAAGAAAATGCCATCCCGGATCTTATCAGGGTTTCACATCAAAAGTTGTTTCATCTCCTCATCTAGTTTCTATATTGACTCTCATCCCAATTTTTAATTCTCTATATCCGGGTGATGTAATTTTTCTGGAGTGTGACACAAAGTTATCTGGAAGGATACAAACTTGGAGGAGGCCACATGGGAGAAGGAAGATGAGATGAGGAGCAAGTATTCAGTGCTCTTTACATAAAGTAGGTGTTAAATTTTGGAGAAGAAGAAATTTATTTAAGGGAGAAGGAAATGTAACATCCTGGAAATCTTAACCCTGAAAATAAGGGTATTAAATAGATCAAGGCTAATTAAGGTGGAGGGGAAAACTAGTTAGTATAAGGTTGAATTTAAAATTCAGATAGTGGATGGACTGATATTTCAAATATCAGTCAAGGAAAGATTTAATTGGGAATTCAAGTTAGAAATTCTCAAAAATTCCCAGAAAATCATGAAAAATAGAATAAGGGTCAAGGAATTATTGGAAGGAAAATAAATAAATATAAAATTTTCTTTATCTATAGGAATTTTTGGTTACACCAAGAGTAACCAAAAGTTAATTATAAAAAATATTTGGAGACCTCAAAATTCTAGAAAAAATATGAAAAAATACCTTGGAGGATTATAATTATAATAATTTATAAAATTATCCCAGACTTTGATTGATTGGCTTTAATAATATTTAAAGCATAATTATCATAGGTAGAGGGCTGATTTGGAAAAAAATAAATTTAGAGAATTCCTGTGGGAATTAAATTCTAAGAAAAATCATGGAATTTTTTATACTAAGAGAAGACCAATGGTGAGGGTGTTATGTGATATATAACTCTATGCATATAATGCCTTAGCTTATGATATATTGAGTGTTATGAATGAGAAGTATGTTAGGTCCTTTCCATGGCATGTGCATTAAGTGAAAGTAGATATTAGCAAATCCATTTGGCATAAAATACTTTCTTGTGTGACATTATGGATCAGATGCTATGCTACTATGATTCCTATGAATCTTAGCCCAGGTTTAACAACAACTAGGGCCTTCTTCATCACAAGAAAAGGGTAAGGAGTGGCTATGCATGAAGAAATTATATTTACAATGACACTTTATGGTTTATCCATTTCATGTATTTATGCGGATAAATGTAAATCAATATTTTGTGGATGACTTATGTGACAACTTTATCTGATTAATGGTAAAGTATGCTGTGAAAATCATTTGTGTGGTTGATTGAATGGTATAAGAAGTTAGAGCTTCATTATGCAAAGGATAAGTAGTTAGGGATACAAGTCAACCATTTGGAACAAAGTTTTGACTGACGTGGATCTGAGTAATCGTGTAAGTTAATTCATGAAACTTTTCAGATCAATAGATCTTATTTTTCTCTTTAAAATGAATGGTAATATGCCTCAAACGAATAATTGTGCAAGAAGATATGCCTATCCAAATTTAGGCAAAAATAGTGAAAAATTAAAAATGACCAAATGAACAGTACTTTTTGGAAATAAAACTAGGCTCGAATTTAAAGAAATTCATCTAGAATTATTTTTTCTCAAAATATATTCCAAAGAGCTTCCAATTGAACTTGGATCACTTAATTTTGATGTTTTATAAATTAATTATGAATTTTAAAGTTTGTCCAATTTATGGGTTGCTATGAATAATAACCCATGAGCAAGATTTTTTTCAAAGTCCAATTTTTCAAACCTTTGGCTATCAAAGTATTATCTAAGTTAAAGAAACTTAGGAATTGAATCTAAATCCTCATTATATATATATATATATATATAGATATGTTCCTACTCAAACCTTAGAAAAATCCTTTCAAGCTAGAATTTTGAGTAACAGTTGAAAGTCTTAGAGGGGAGTTAGAGAGTAGAACTTTTGTGAGTAGTTTTACTCTAATACTATAGAGATAATTTTTTAATTTCATTTGTAGATATAAGTCATATTGTGGCATTTTGAGTTTGGGCCTTGTTTATATTTGATTGTTAGCTAAGAGACTAGGTAACTGAATTTCGATCAATTGCTGTGTTCAGATATAAGTTGGTGAGGGTTTTTATAACTAAATTCTTTTATATGAAATTTTATTTGCATAAACTGTCTTGTGGGATACTGTTTTGAAGGTGACTGAATAGAGTGAGTTTGGCTTTGGAATATGATACTTGAGTTAAAATTTTGATGAGTAATGTTCCTGAAATGTGTATATCTACTTGAATATTTTGAATCAAGTACATTTGGGATGGGTTGTGGAGGAGATGATTGGAGTTAACTTGATCGGTATACTTGCCATGTGGTATTGGCTTTCATATTAAGCTCTATAGTTGGCTACTATTGTTGTCCAACCTATTCTTCCAAGGACTACGACACCCTGCTAGTTTTTCGAGGGGGGACCATAGTCTACTAAGTGCTATGTGGTCTTTGACCAACTCACATCACTCGTGAGTAGCCAGTCTAATAGAAAGAATTTAGCCCATGGATTCAGTCGGTTGGAAATAAGAAGGATATGAGGGTGGATTTGGGTTTAGGCATTGCATATGATATGAAATCTTCATTGATATTTATGTATACTTCAAATTACTGAAAAGTACATTGTCTGTATGATATATCAATTGCATGAGGTTGGCCGAAATATTTAACTTATATAGTCATCATATGAGTATAACTGTTAAATAAATATTTATTGATTTATTAACTCTATATTATCTCACCTAACACCTCACTAGCCCTGCTTGTATGTGTGATAGGTAGGGATTTAGTTTTTGAGACATTGTCTCACCCTTATTGTTTAATATTTTCCAGGTGAAAGCTTTAGAAGAGGAACATCAAGGAGGGCTTAGGAGGAGTAAAGCTAAATTAGCGACCTATAGCACCTTCTCAATTTATGAGTTGTTATTTTTGTATATTGCCACCTTAGGACAAATTGTATTAATTGATTCATGTATTATCGTGTTTTTGTATTCTTATATTTTTTCTGTTGTGGCATACATGCTGATAATTGGCTAAAGGCCTAGGATTGCATGTGATATTATAAGATATGGATGAGACTTAATTCTTACTATTTTAGTTTAGGAGCTATGTAATATGTTATCTTATAACTATGTTAGATGAAATTGATCCTTTCTAACATGGTTAGCATATGAATGAGTCAAAAAAGTTCTTTCATCCATGACCGTGTATATGGTTAGGTTCTACTTTTTTCTCTATCATGGAAACATTATTACATAGTGAGCTGGTTTATATGACCATGATAAATTTGAGTATGTTGCTAGCATGGTTTCAATTTTGAAAGTTAGTCTTAAAAAAAGTAAGCTATTAGTTTATTTAGGAAAGTTGTTTCAAAAACAAATGGTACATACACAAAGGATTTTAAGAAAATAAATTTATAGGATACTTATATAAGTAGGAGAATGTCGTTTATCATAATCTATTCAAATCATTTTTTTTTACATAGAATAATTTATTAAATTTTATTATGGTAGCTATTTTTTTCAATAATGTGGCTTGTTTTTACTAATTATAAATAGTTTTCATCAAATATATAAAACACATATAGATAATATAACATAATATAATATAATACATATATAATTAAATTATATATCTTTCAATGTTAATTAAAAATTTAAATTTAAAAATATATTTATGAAAAAAATTATTTATGATTTAAAATTCAAAATTAGTGTCATTGAAAATTAATATTATATTAAAATATTTTTTAAAAAATAAAAAATTGTAAAATAAATAGTAAAACAAATATTTAAAAAATTTTGTTATAAAAATGTTATGATAAAATTACCATATAGTTTATTTTTAGTTTTTAATAATATGTGTATATGTATATATACTTGTTTGTGTAAAAGAGTATTATATATTTAATTTTTCATAATAAGTTAGTAGGTTCATTACAACTCAACAGGTAAAGCCGCGTGCGTGCATAGATGAGGTCTAAGTCGTAGAGAGTCACTTTAAGGAGGAAATTATGTAATGGTGACATGTGTGGCAAGTGGAGGTGAGATGGCAGTGACACATGGTGGGGGAGGTGAGGTGGCAGCAACACATGGAGGTGGGGACTGGTAGAGGAATCACGTGGCATTTAAAATTTTTAAAAAATTGGGTTAGCGATGAAAAATTTGTGACAAAATTTTTTTGTTACTAATTAGTGACAGATTAGCGACGAAAAATTTCTGTCAATAATTAGCAACAGAAAAATCCCATCACTAATCCATCGCTAATCCAATTAGTGATAGAAGAATTAGCAACGGAATACATTCTGTCACCAATTCCATCGCTAAATAAAATTTCGTTGCCAATCACATGTTTTTTTGTAGTGACACACAATAATGCTCCCTATCTTTTTGCCCAAAAATGTAGATTTTAAATTACCCAAGTAAAAAAACTAAAATTTCCATAACAGTTGTGTTGTCCATGGAGTTTCTTTTCCTTTCATCTTGAATTCAAAAACTTCATTAATTTAAAGTTTGATTTCTAATAATTAAAATATATACAACACAAAGATCATGTGAAAAAACAAAATATAACTTAGAGCAGACAGAGGTATGCTACAACAGTTTTTATTCTAATGTATAAAAGTTGAACTGCATGTTTGAATTAGAAGCAATTCAAATCTCAGTAATAGAATAGAGAGAAACAATTACTCACAAGACAAATCAATCATATCAATGAAGGATTCAGAGTTTACCAAGAATTCTGCTGAAATAAGTCGATAAACCATACACAATGAAATCATAATTGTCTCCGTTAATTTTACAAAGCAAATTTACTAGTGAAAAAGAATGAAGAGACACTCTTCTAATAGAGGTTTTTCAAGGGTAACTATTATTTTCCATAATTTCTTTCAACAATTATCTTTCCTTTCCTATCTATTTTTTTTTTAATTTGCCCCTTTTTGTGGACAAAATCTGTTGTCGACCATCAACTAAAAGAATAGTAACTTGACAAATTATATAATGGAAAGGCATTAATCAATAAACGAATATTAATTCAGGGTTGATTGTTAGAATATTACAACATTCCCCCTGCTTTCTTTCTCAAAAGTCAATCAGATGGCACAAGAGAAACAATAATGATAAGGAAAGTTGTAATTAGGAGTTATATGGTGGAGGCATGGGCATATCCTTAACTATGCCACAAAGCATAGTTGCGTTTTGAAGGTTGTATTCATCTCTGAGAGATCGCTCTGGGGACAAAACGCTAACATAGAGTTGTTGGCCAAATAGTGGTTCTCAGCTAACTCTGACCTCAAGTTCCACATTCCACAATTATCAAATGTGAGCATTATGGCTGCCCAACAATTTGGGAAGACTTGGATGGTGTGCCTGCTCACAGCATCGAGGAGGTTATATTTATAGTTCTTCCTCTCTCTTGGGGCCCATCTCCCAGGCTCGGTGCTGCATCATCACACAAGCAAATTAATCAGTCAACTTCTACAAACATGTAATTAATGCAAAAGGGTAGAATATATATATATATATATATCATATATGCAAAATGAAAAAATGGAATACTAACGCCACAGCGAAGAAAGAATATCCGTCCAAGTTATAAGATTGCATGCTCTTTCCGTGGTTTTCAATGATAATCTCAACGAAGGTACGGATGTGATATTTATGACATTGGGTTGGATGGTAAGGCTATCCAAATTGGCTGGTGGTTCATCAGAGATGATGTTATACTTGAAGACTTTGTTGGCAACTCCAAAGTATTCAGCTAACTTGAAAGGGGTGTCACCATCAATATGCGAAACCCCATTAAGGGCATATCGATTTTTGCCTTGAACCTTACTGCTTGATCCTACCAATATGATAGTACGAGTGATTTCGATTTGACCGTATTTGTAAGACCCTTGAGGATTAGGCCTAGCCGCACTCGCAGTAAGGTTCCAACGGAAAGAACGGAATTGGTTAATAGACCAAGCAATGCCAACAGGTGCCTCGGGGATCTCTGGTGAGGCAGATCCTTTGCCATTTTCATAGCGAACAATTCCTTTACCAGTAAGAATAGTCTTAGTAAAGCGAGTGGAAGCCACAAGGTAGTAATCCTTAGGCGCTTGATCGGCAGTGACAAGAACGGTAAAGCATTGGCCGACATGTACATCAAGAGAGTTATAAATGTTCTGAACAACATGAGATCCCTCTGTCTCAACGAGCTTCATGCCATGGCCTTGGATCCTGAAGTTTAGAGAATTCTTACTCCCAGCATTGCAAATTCTATATTTGTATGTCTTACCAGGCTTCATGGTGAAAAGTGGCTCGTCGCTTCCATCACCCTTCGCCGTTTTGCCGTTGATGATCACACCGGCAGGCCTGCCAATAGATCGCCCACTATCCAAGAGCTTTAGAAGTGTGGCGTGCTTCTTAGTGTACCAATCACCAATGAGAACATTGAACTCATCCTCAGGATCTGGGTATGGAACTGGAATCAATAGACGACTAAACACACGAATGATACCATAACCACCTACAGCCCTATGCATGGATGTGGTGGGATAATAGAAGAACGTTCCGATTTGATCTTAATTTGGAAACGATAGGTGAAGTTGGTTCCTGGAGGGATAGGGCATTGGGATCCTAATGTACCATCCATCCATGAATTCTTCCTATGTTGGACCCCACTCCAGGTGAAAAGCACAAAGGCTCATCAAGCTTGTTAAACACATTCACAACGATGTTATTGTTGGATGAGCAGTTAATTTGTGGCCCAGGAAATTGGCCATTAATGAGAATTACTTGTTGTGGAACTCCAAGAGGAGATAATGTCCCATATGTTACATTCCATGTGTAGAATACATAAGGGTCTTCACCCATCACAGTAGACATTGTCCCTGCCAGGAGGCATATCAGAAACAAGAACATCTTTCCATGACCCATGCTCAAATGTTGTCTCCTCCCAAAAAAAATCAACCCTTATCTATTACTCTCTCCCACTTTATATTAATTCTTTCTATGAAGCGGAAGAAAGTTCTTCCCCTTGTCTCAATTCGCCGACGCGTAACTTGTATATATAGTTTGTTCAATTATTATTTTTTGTTGTGTAGTAAGCATTTTAAAGAATCCACATATAGGTTTATCCCTAAACTTAGTAAACCTTTTCAAAATAGGTGCATGTCTATCTGGCAATCGTTGTGTTCAAAACCACTCATTCCTAGTCGCCAGTTTCACCATCTCCTTTTTGACCTTTCTAAATTTTACCAGCTTGATGAAATGAATATAAGCCAAATGGCATGTTCAAAAGTAACCAGATCCGAACTTTGACTATAAGTTCCTTAGAACCTCAAATTCATAACAAACAAATAAACGTCAAGTCAAATTGTTTTGTTATTAAGATGTGGTCTTACTCTATTCCTCCGTTTTCTTATCTTTCGAATATTTTTCTTGTAAAAAAAATTCAATTCATTAATTTCCTGTATGTATGTTTTGACTACTATTGTAACATAAAATGTGAAATATAAATTTTAGATAAAAATTTAATTAATTAATTCATTTCATTTCATTTTTTTAATCAAGTTTCTGTAACTTTTTTAAATTTTGTAACTGTGAGCTATTGTCCCTACACTCATTTTTAATTAAGGGATAATGTGGATGATGACTAAGTGGCATGTGGATTTCTACAAAAGACGAAATAAAAGAGGTTTTTTTAAAATGACGAAATAAAGTTTGTTTATTGTTCAATATAAAAATGAAAAATTATTATACTCATATATTATCTCCTTAATATATAGTCCATAATTTGGTTGATTTTAATTTTATTTAGATCCATACAGCAAAATTAATTCTGGAATATCTGTAACGCTTTGCTTAAGGTTCACTTAGCAAAGTTATTTGGCCATTTAAGAATTCAAAAACTTTAACTTCAGATGGGCATTATTCCTTTTATTAGAATGGGATTTTTTTAAAAAAATTAAAAATTCATAGCTAATTCAGTATAGCTGAAAAAAAATAATGGTTCAAAACTCTAATCTGACATCTTGAGAAACTATTTGCTATAAAATAAAGACCCGGGTTAACTGCAGTCCCATTTGATCCAGAAGGTTGCCTAAATCTAAACAGGACACTGGGATTTTCGCTGAATTTTCAGAAATTTCTAGAAATTGACCCAAATTTAAAAGGTTATATTTTTATTCCACACATTCAATAATTATAAAATATTTCCCGTTTTAAAACTCAAGATGAGTACTATTTTAATACCAAATTCATAATCTAGATTGAAAAATTGCCTTGTTTCTAAACAGTCACAAAAGTAATAACCAAGCTAAGTTTTCATGCATTTTGGCCGCGATCATTACAATGGCACTAATCTTGACTGGTGCTAATTAAGCTCTCCGGCTCCTCCTTATGGAGTTTAATTATATGCCCATACATATTAAATTAACATAAGCATATTAAGCTACTAACCATACAAAGTAACCACAAAATATCAAAATAATAACAATTACCAAGCCACCACTTCTTCTATTCCTCCATTTGCTTCGCTTTGCCCTTAGATGTATTGGCTCATGCTGTTGGTATTTGGAGAAAAGGGATGAGATTTGAGAAAATTTTAGTAGCAAAAATCACATTTCAATGTACAAATATAATGCATAGCTAAACCAAGCATGTAAACATCCACCACAGAATAACTCTTTACAGATAACTAAACTAAATAACTGACTAATGCACATGGACACCAGTCTTATGAACTACTCAAAACAACATATAAAATCAATTTAGTCTTGGGTTCCCACAATAATCAAGGCAACACTTAAGGACTCAACCTTTTAACCATAATATCAAAAAAAATATGGGCAATAAACCCATAATATAATTTGAGCATAAATATCCAAGTCCACAACCTCAAAGGCCAAATTAACACAAGTAGCGGAGAGAACTTGAAATAGAGCGCTAAAATCCATCAACAAAGGAATTAACAAAAATAATGATTTAATGTCCTAGGGTCATAGCAAATAGAAATAATCAAATGACTCAATATGTACTCGAGAAGTATAAAAGCCACTAGCTCACTCCTCTGGTACCTTCCCTTGCTCCCTATGCGATTTGTATTAAATAATTTGGGTGAGCACTAACGTCTCAATAATCCAAAGTTCAACCATACACACACAACTATTACACAAGTAATTCATATTAGCTATGTAAATAAGTACTGCAACAGCTTAACTAATCACTAACAGATGATATAACTAATTTCATAATATATCATGTTCACATGTAATGAAATGCTTCCTACCTTATTACTCTATCCAACTTAATTTTGCTAACTGGAATCATAGGATTATTGAAACATTCTGGATTTTTTGGGCCTAGAAGTACCAGAATTAGGCTAAAATGGGCAGGCTACTAGACCCCTCTTGGCAGGAGTTCCATAAGTTCTTTGGAAGGATAAGGGGATTCTCACGGACCAAACTACAAAATAAGAGCTTTTTGGAACCATGAGACTAGGCAAGGTAGAGACTACGATGAAGTCTTGAGGACTCGAGTATGGTAATTGGAGATGATTAATGGCTAAAAGTTATGCCAGGAACCTTAGTGAGATGATTCCTGAGGCTAAACTTGAGCAGGGACCTAACTATAATTTGAATAGTTTCGGGTCAGAAAGAGCAGTAATAGAAAGTATGCCCAAACATTTAAAAAAAATCTCAAAAAATTTCAAAATAATAGGAAATAAGGTTATATGGCTCATATAGGGTTAAAAATGACCCAAATACCCCTGGAGCAAATTGATAAAATTCGTAAGGTTTTGGCTAATTATGAATATTAGCTAAAATTGAATTACTTAAAATACAAGGAGGCCTCAGATGATTAGAGAAAAATGAGGAATAATACTTGAGGAATTATCACAGGTTTTAAAAATAATTTTGTCCCCAAAAAACAAAGAGGATGGCTTTAATAAAAGTTAAAGCATATTTATACACTATCCAAGAAAAGTGAAATAAACTATTTATGGTTTGACTTTTGACTTGAGAAGAATTAGAGAAATTCTTCATAATGAAAAAGTAGTATCGGTACCTAGAGATAGATTCTCAGACTTATGGACTGATAGAAAGAATTAGGTCAAATTTGCTCTAAAATAATATTATTAAATGTTTTAATGAAATAACAAAGGGAAGAACACTATTCCCTCTTTAGGCATGTTATACAATGCCATGTGAAGTTAATTGAGATGAGAAAATGTGCCATAATATTTTTCAAAGTTACCAGGTAAATCAGGACCTGAAAAAAATACCTGATACGGTGCAAAATGGCCAGATTGGTAGAGGAATAGTTAGGGGCTACATTTTGCACGAATTTCTCCCTATTTCCTCCCTATTTTAATTCCAAAATGATGAAGGGACATGGATGAAATAATATAAATTGTTAAGGGGCATGTTTGGAAGAAATAGAATTATTATGTAATAAAATATTGCTTATGATCACAAATAAGGATTATGTGTCCCTTGAGGTGGCATATGGGGTGGCTTTGGCACTGATTATTGAGAATAGGATTATGTGACAAAATCAAGAGGGAGAAAACATGAATGGCTAAGATTAAGCCACATACACAAAAGATCAAGGGCTAATGTCACACCTTATTTTTAAACCTCATTTTACCTCAATTGGAACCATTTAGAATCATTTCTTATGGCCTTAATTTGGAAAATTTAAACCTTAAAATTTCACAAATTCGGGTTACTATTTATTGTAACCCTAATAAAGGCCAAATTTTGAAAATTCATAACTAATTCTAGAAAAATCAAAATAAAGTCATTCCAAGTTCTACTTAAAGCTCTTGGTGCCTTCTTTAAGGGAAAAATACTCATTGTCATCCAGAACTTATCAATTAATCCCAAATTTCATGCAAAGTGGTACTATTCATATGGTCATCCTTCAATTTTTTAGGATTTATGCTCAATTTTGGAAGGACATAACTTTTTGTACAAAACTCGAAATTTAATAAAATACTACTTGCTTTAAAGCTAAAAATAAGATATATAAGCTTGCCAAAGTTTAGCTTAAGATTCAACCAATTGCATAGAATTTCATTAGTCAAACTTTACCCCTAAAAAGTCAACTTTTATCTTCTTAAATTTACCATTCTTGGTTGTTCTTTCCCTTTTCAATCCATATGACCATTTCAATCACATAGCCCATATTCACACATGATCACTTGATAATATATTCACATGCATAGTCACTTTGGTCAATATTACAGTAACTCCACATAGTTTACATTGATACACAATAATTCATAATAACTACATCATTATTTTAAAGAGGCATAACAACTAATTATCTCCCAAAATTATCTCCTTTCCTTTGTCCTTGCTTTATTTAACTCCTAGTTAGTGAAAGTTTAAACATAAAGGAGTGAAATTTCATAGAAATCTTAGTAGCAATGAATCATAATTATCATGCAATTCATGCTATGTGAAAATGTGACATGTGAATATAAAATTAACATCATTATGCAACATTTCATGTGCATATCATTTGCCATAGAAAGAGAGCAATCAATCAAGCTATTATGTCATTCCTTATACATATTGCCAAGGCATATTCACATATAATTTCATGCACAGTCACATAATTTGCTTAATCACATCATGGCAATATAAATCAAATAACACATACACATTTAAACAAGCAAGAAAGCATTCAAATTATGAGTTTAATGCTACCTCTTGATTGCTTAATCAATTCGGCCTCTTTGGTATTATTGTGCTTCTCTTTGATTTCTTGCAAAGTGCCTATCATTCCATGTACAAACACATTCGAAATTACTAACAATCCAAGCATAAATACTAGTACTTGACATTAAGCTCAATTAAACCCCTTTTTCCTTGATTTTTGACATAATTATTTTCTCTTGGTTTCGATCAATCTGTTAGGCTATTCCTACATAATTTTTCATGTAGAATCCAAATATCAATTTTTAGTGGCAGTTTCACCCAAGAGGAGGTGAATTGGGTAAGTTATAAAAATTTTAACATATTAAAGCAGTGCTGTAAATAAAATAGAGAAGGTCGAGTTAGAAGGATTCACCACAGAGTGAAGACACAAGATTTATACTAGTTCGGTCTCAACCATTTGAGCTACATCTAGTCTTGAGAACATCTCTAAGATTTCCATTATGATCCAAGATTAAACGGGCTCTTGGTGCCTTAGTACAGTAACTGATTTCTCAATCACTCCCCCTTACTATCCGTAAGGTTACAACCCCCCTAAAGCTCAGTGAAAACAGAGTATTGAATGCAACAGTAAATATTTTAACAGAAGGTAGCTCCAGTATTCAATACTTCATTCAATGCCCTTCGCGCCTTTTATAGTTGGAGAGGTTTGATTAACCATTAGACTAAAGAGCTTTTAGCCATTGTAAGTTTGGCTGCGTGTGTTCAGTGGTTGCAATAATAGTTCACCATTAATGTTTCTGACATGGTATATTAGAGGCTACTACATGACCGTTGAGCTTGCTTTGTAATCTTTAACAATACTTGAAACAAGTTAGTTGTCTTTCAGAAGGAAACTTGTAAAGATAATTGAACAAATAATGATCATTGATATGTATATAACATTTAGAAGTACAATGAATCAAACATCAGATACTTTAGAAATAACCTATACATACTTGATCAAAGTCCTGATTGATAAGTAGTTGATCAATAAAGCTTTCAATTAAATACAAAGAGAAATTTAGTCACACATTTGTACTTTTATCGATAAGCTTATGGATCAACAGATGATCAAATTAGTGATTGATAAACAATGAGAAATGAATACAATGACTTCAAATGAGATATTTCAAGATTAAAGCTTTTAAATTCACCTTTGCCTTTGAATCCTTTCAAAGAGAATTATGTGTAAAAGGAAGGCCGAGAAAAGCTTAAAGATAAAAATATGAGAGGTTTTGAAATCATCATGAAAAGCTTATTATGAAATGAACTTCTACAATGATTGAACAAGTAATTAAAAACTGCTTGATCAATCATGTTATCGATAAAGCTAAGTATGAGGAAAATAGATTTTGAACATCATTGATCGAACACTTTATCGATAAATGAATAATAGGAAAACTGATCTATGAAAGGTCAAGAAAAGTTTTTCACATCGAAATCATAGAGTGTATAGTGTTTGAGTAGTTGACCGATTAAAGATTGATCGATCAAGTGATCGATAAAACAACATTGGAAAAACTTGGTTCAAAAGGCTAGAAAGGAGTTTGATCGATCATGTTATGTGAAAATAGAAGTTTCAGAGGTTTGGATGATCGATCATTTGATCGATAAATCAATGATCGATCAGGTGATCAAAAAGAGACTTAAAACAGTTTAGTGTAGTGAGGTAGTGATGATCAATCATTTGATCAATAACCCACTGATCGATCAAGTGATCGATAAAAGAACCTGACAGCACATTTGGACAGACTATCAATAATCCATTAAGTTAATATGCAATGATAGAGCAGGTTATCGATAAATGTATGATCAAAAAGGTAATCGATGAATGGTGAATGAAATAGAATGCAACTTAAGTAGAAGAGTTTTACCATTTATCTGTCTTCTCATCAATAACTCATTGATCGATAAGGTGATTGATAAAAGCTTACCAGAATTGTGTCTTGCCACACCTCTCTTTATATACCATTATACATCAATTGGAACCATTATAACATGTTTCGTAGTGTTTCCGGATGAAAAATTTTAAAATTCAGGATTTTACTGTTCATCCCGTCCGTACACTGTTCACCCGAAAATGGGTTAACTTTAAAAAATTATAACTAAATCTAGAAAAATCAAAATGAAGTGGTTACAATTTTCATGCAAATCTTGCTAAGATTTCTATGGAGAAAAAATAATCATTAGGTCCAATTCCATCCAAAATAATTCTAGAAAATTCGTCAAAGTGTACTGTTCATTTGGTAAATTTTCAAATTTCCAGTATTTTTGCCCGACTTTGGAAGGGCATAACTCGTAGCACACAACTCCAAATTTAAGGAATTGCCACTTGCTTTAAAACTAAAAATGAGATCTATTAGCATGTAAAATTTTATGCCCAAGATCCAATAATTTTTCATTATTTTATGTGTCACAAGTTTGGCACTTTTTAGAGAATTTCTATCCCCTAATTACCACTTTCTTGATTTATTTCCCCTTTTTCCTTTATCTACATTCTTCCCACAATGCATCAAGCATAATTCCAATATTGGAACATGGAATAACAATATAATTTACATCAAAATGTCATCCATAACTTATCATAAAATCAACATAAAATTTGGTACACTTGATACAAGTTTCTAACATAACATCATATTCATAAAGCTATTTCATTCCAAGGCCAATTCTTTTCCTTGCTCCATGCTTGGTCCACTTCCTAATTAGTGCATAAAATAACATAGAAGGAATGAGATTTCAAAGAAATCTCAATAGCATATGAATTATAATTATCATGTAAATCAATGCAAGTTTAATTGTTACATGTTATGTAATCCAAACCATTCCCAACTCATAGGAATTCATACCAAATATCATGCAAGGAGAGGAACATCATATTATCCACATTAACATATCACAAAGCATTTGGCCAAACCATAACCAATGTCAATCAAACAAGCAAGGTCAACACAAAGTTCCTCTAATCCAAGCAACAACAATCACAACAAACAAGCAAGATAAACAATCAAATTATAATTCAAAGCTACCTTTGTAAAGCTTATCCAATTAATTCCTCCAAGAAGCAATGCTTCTCCTTAACTCCTCCTCTCAATGCCCATTAAACCAAGCATAAACATAAGCTACATTAATCATAAAACAACTTGGTTCCAATACTTTAACATTAACTTAACAATTTCCCCTCTTTTTCTTTGATTTTTGACAAATTGATTCCTTCTTTAGAATCAATCATCTCATGACTCAATCCTACACAATTTTGTTAGATTTAAGGTTTTTATGATAACAAATTAAGGAATCTATGTTTTAGTAAATTGATCGATTACTTGATAGATAAAGTTCATATGTAAACTGATAACTTTGTAGAAATATTAATTGACTTGATAGATAAATCTATTTGAATGTGTTGATCGATTACTTGATCGATCATCGTTAACACTATCTTGTGAAGAAGCTTGCAAAAAGTTATCAATCAATTGATCAATAATCTAATGATCGAACAACTGACAGATAATGGACATAAGTTTTGGGAAGTATTTATCGATCACTTGATCGATAAATGAGTTATCGATGAGAAGATAGATAAATGGTAAAACTTCCCACTCTCGTTGTATTTTGTTTAAACACCATTTATCGATCACGTTATCGATCACAACTTTATCGATAATCTATTCTGTCATTGCATAATATCTTACTTGCCTATCAATATTGTCTCTCTGTTTAAGTGTTTTTGAAAATTACTTCATCAATAAATTGATCGATCAATGATTTATTGATCAAATGATCGATTAGCCTCTTTTCATTGATTGAAATTGTTTAAGTCTTTATTCGATCACTTGATCAATCATTAATTTATCGATAAAATGATCGATCATCCAATCCACTGAATATTCTGTTTACATATAATGTGATCGATCAAACTTGCTCCTGGGATTTTGAATTGAACTTCTCTACTACATCATTATCGATCACTTGATCGATAAGTCTCTGATCAATCATTTTAGGATTTATGCTCTTTATGGAAATCTTTGTCAAACTGCATTTTATCAGTCAACTTTCCTGTCATCCATTTATCAATAAATTATTTGATCAATATTCCTTGAAAATCAAATTCTCTCTTACTTAGCTTTGTCGATAAATTGATCAATCTAACACTTATCGATCAATTATTCGATCAATGATCCAACTCTTTCAATATCAAAAGCTACGGTGAGATCTAATAATCTTCTGAATATTTCTCTTCGAGCTTTTCTTAGCCTTGATGTTTATCTTAATACTCTATTTTAAGAGTTTCAAAATCATTGGGTGACCTTGAGCTATTTTTTTCTACATATTCTTTCTAAAGTTAATCTGTCCATTTATCGATCACTTGTTTGATCATGAGTAAATCCATAACTTGATCGATGAATATAGCTATTTGTTTCAAAATCTTTCATCTTAATTAATCGATAATGTAATCGATAAACCAGTTATCGATCATGTCTTCGATCAAGGTTGTTCAGTTTCTAGTTATTGGATCTGATGTTTGATTGATTTACTTCTCTCTTAACATAAGAATATTACTATCATTTTATCAGTTATATTCCTGAATATCATTCTGGAGGAAAAACTTATTAGATTGAAGTATTGTTACAGATTACAAAGAAAGTTCAACGGTTATCTAACGGTTATTCAGTAGCTTGTAGCCTACCATGTCAGAAACATTAAATGGTGAATACCATTACAACTGGGAAAACATGCCACCGAACTCTCAACGGCTAGAAGCGCTTCCATCTAATGGTTATTAAACTTCCTCAACTATAAAAGGTATGAAGAAGCATTGAATGCATAGAATTGAATGCGCGAGCTACCTTCTGCAAATAACTTACTGTTGCATTCAATACTCTGTTCTTGTTTATACTGGGCTTCAGTGTTTCTCATCCATTTACTCTATGAGAGAGTTTTACATATCATCTTTAATCACTTTCTGAGTGAAACTCAAGAGTGTGGACTCTTGAGTGGGTCTGTAACCTTACGGGTAGTAAGGGGGAGTGATTGAGTGAATCAATTGCTGTACTGCAGCACCAAGAGCCCGATTAATCTTGGAACTTAGTGAAATACTCAGAGGTATTCTGAGGACTGGAATAGGTTAAGTGGTTGAGACCGAACCAGGATAAATTCTGTGTCTACTCTCTATGGTAAAATCGCTCTAACTTATGCTCTCTATTTCTGTTTAGCTTACTATTTTTAATTTGCAAAATTTTTATAACTCACCCAATTCACCCCCCTCTTGGGTGAGACTACAACTAACATTTGGTATGAGAGCAGGTCTCTTCAATAAAGACTTAACAGTCTAAAGAGAGATCCAATGGCAGGTTTCAGAGACAGCGTCCTACCTGAAGGATGTTTAATGTCAAAGCCACCTGGCTTCAGTGGAGAAAACTACACCTTCTGGAAAATAAGGATGAAGATCTTCATCAAAGCTACAGAATATGGATTGTGGGACGTGATCAAACATGGGAACTACATCTCAATGAAAAACATAGACGGTTGATAAGTTCGTAAGAGTCCCAGTGAGTTCGATGAAGAAGACAAGAGGCTAGTGACATTGAATGATAAAGCTACCAATATACTAACCTGTATGCTAAGCCAAAAGGAGTATTTCTAAGTTTCTAATCTAGAAACTACAAAAGAAATACGGGAAAAATTGGAGATTGCCCACGAAGGAACAATGGATGTCAAACAGAGTAGAATCAACACTCTAACCACGGAGTTTGAATTATTCAGAAGGAAGGATGGAGAAAGCATCGAAGACATAAAAGTCAGATTTTCACACCTTATCAATCATCTTATTGCACTCGAAAGAAGTATAGTTAAGAGGATCAAGTGAGAAAAATCTTAAGTAGTCTCATGAATGAATGGGAACCAAAAATAACAGCCATTGAGAAAACAAAGGGAGAATCAATTGGCTCTATCGCAGCTCTTTTTGGGAGTCTAGCGGAGTATGAGAGCAAGCAGAAATACGAAAAAGAAATGAATGAGAAGAATCATAAAGGCATTATTCTCAGAACTCCAAAGAGTGAAGATGACGATGAAGAGGACCTGGAAGATGACGAAATGGGTCTTATCATCAAAAGGTTCAAGAAATTCTATAGAAACAAAGCTGGAAGGAGGTTTCAATCAAAACGCAAAACATCCACATCTCAGAATGAGCCAAAGGAACCAATTATCTGGTTCAAATGTAAAAAGTCGGGGCACATCAAAGTAGAGTGTCCTCAGTTATCTAAGATAAAGGACAAAGAAAAGAAAAAGGAAAAGTTTTGAAAGAAGAAAGCCTTTATCACATCAATATGGGGAGATAGTTCCTCAGAAAAAGAAGAAAGCAACGACGAAGAAACCGCCAACATTTGTCTCATGGCTCAGGAAGATGAAGATACAGAGATAGATGAGGTAGTCACTTCTAAACCCTTCTATGATAAATTACAATATGAATGCAATGTATTACATTCAGAATTAGTAAGAATTGCAAAGGAGTTGGTAAGCTCCAAGAAAAAAATTAAAGCTTTTGGAGGAACAGCAAGCAAAGCAGAAAGATAGCACAACTCCACCTCCAGTATGTACGGAATGTGAGCAAAACAGAAGAAAGGCCGAGGACCTCACAAGAACCTTGGAAAAATTCACTAAGGGCAATGAAATGCTCAAGGTGATTCTAGGAGCTCAACGATGTTTAATGGATAAAACCAGAATAGGATATGATCCTGTTCAAGATAAGAGGAAAGGAAAGAAGAAAAGTGGTGGTCAATCGTAACTTACGTGCTTTAGAAGTGTTGTTCATTCCTCTAACCCTTTTGCATTATGTTCTTATTACAACCATAAAGGTCACACAACCTCTTCTTGTTTTCACAAGAAGAAAGAAACTTACGGGACATTAAAATGGGTGCCCAAAGTTACTTATGTGCCTAGGACAATCCATACTAGCCAAAAAGGACCTAAGAAGATATGGGTACCTAAAACATGATTGTGTTGTTACAGGTATGTCTCAAAGCATCCAAACAAACAAATGGTACATCGATAGTGGATGCTCCAAACATATGACAGGTGATACCAAGAAGTTCACATCACTCAAACTAAGAGAAGGAGGCAAAGTGAGCTTCAGTGGCAATCAATCCGGGAGAATTACTGGAATTAGAGAAATAGGAAGTAACAAAAGAATGAAGGTTGAAGATATCTACTATGTAGAAGGCTTATGTCACAACCTGCTCAGTGTAAGTCAAAGTACTGACAAAAACAACAGGGTGAACTTCGATTTAGAGGAATGTTTAGTCATAAGCAAAGAAGACTTGCCACCAAAGAAGGAAGAATTGAACGTAAAGTTGAGAGCTCCAAGGGATGGTAATTGTTATACTATTCAAATTGATTCAAAATCTTCTAAAAATTGTTTTATTAGCAAAAGGGAGGAAAGTTGGCTTTGGCATAAACAACTTGCACATGTTAACATGAATCAACTTTCAAACTTAACAAAAAGGGACTTGGTCATTGGTTTACCTAAAATTCAATATGAACATAATATTATTTGCGATGCCTGTTAGAAGGGTAAACACACAACTGAAAGGCCACTCCAAATGGTTTGTATGGATTTGGTTGGTCCGTTAAGAGTTAAAAGTTTCGGTGGAAACCTGTATACTCTTGTGATAGTTGATGACAATTTGAGATTTACTTGGACTCTGTTTCTTTCCTTTAAAGATGAAACATTTAATGTGTAATATCTCAAATTTTATAGCTATAAGTTTATAAGATGTTTGAGAGGCATAAATACTTAGTTAAGGCCTCAGGAAAATAATTAATCTATAAAAGTCTACTATTGAGTAAGAAATATAGGAAAATAAAGAAGGAATAATTATTAAAAATATATAGTGACCTAAAATAACTAAGGAAAAATTATAGATGATTATTTTGGGAGATAAATGTGTTTATGGATGAATAAAAGGGTAGAGATAATTTAAAATCTATTTTCCTAAATAAAAGGCTTATTTTCTTAAGAAATTAAAAAAAATTTAGTTATATGTTAATTTTCAACCTCCAAAATTTAGGAAAGTTATCTAGTGAGCCAAAGAAGCTAAAAAGAAAGAAAAATCCCACAAAATGCTGAAGATCAATTTTAAAAAACTATTTAAGATTAAAGTAAAAATTTAAAAAAGGGGAGAATTGAGATAAGAGTTATCTTGTGAAGGGAAAAATAACTTTTGGCCTTTTACCCCAATTATACGTCTCTTTCCCCTTGATGGTCATTCCTAAATTTTTACCTCCGGGTCATGTTCTCTGCCTCCTTTTCACTACCTTCAGCCACCTGTTTCCTTGCATTAGATTTCCTTTAGCACGCTTCCCTTCTTTTTGTTAGACAAGAATTGAATCCAATAAGCTTGATGGTGTATGTTGGAGTGAGAGTCAGAGAGACAGTAGAAGGCTGATTGAGAGATTGAAAACGAGAGAGAGAGAGAGATCAAAGTGTGCAGTGGAGGAGAGAAGAGTGGCCGAATTCCACATGCAACACTAGAGTCTAACCAAGGTAAGCTGTTCAGCCTCTTCTAGTCTTTGATTTCTTCGTTTAGAGTGGTCTGAGTTGGGAGAGGGCCATGGGATTCTAGGTGATGTTTTGAGGGCATTAGAGGTGATTAAAACTAAAGGAAAATAATTTACCAAGTAAACTTAAGAAAGGATTTGAACACTGATGGTAGATGTCATTCAAATTCTGTGTCATATTGCCGAGATTGAAGCTTTGTGTTTTTAAATCTGGTTTGGTATTTAGCCATAGCAAGGATGCCCCTGTTTGATTTTCTGTAGTGTCCAAGTTGCTGAAACTAAAATTGCATTCTTGAATACTTTGAAAGATTACTGATTGAAATCAAGGCTCATTTATGTTCTCAGACTGCATGTGAATTTAAACTGATATACATGTCCGTGTTGCAACTTGCCACTTTCTGAACTGGTGTGTACATGTATATATATTATATATGTAAGTATTTTGAAAGCTGAAAATATAGCAGAATGTACTGTCTTTGTCGCTATCTGTGCGCGTGCGCCATCACTTTCAATTCAAGGAAGCGTAGGAATAAGAACTATATATGTGTATGGTTGTGTGATCTGGATACGTGAAGCTAGAGTATTTTTATATAACTTTCAAAATGTTGCTATTATTGATATTATAATAGTGGTTTAAACTATTAAAATGCTGCTAGATTTCTTAAGGGAACCTGTAAGACTGTTGGATGATAATCAAGCTAAGTGAAAATGATGATAGCTAGCAAATGAGGATGATAATTAAGATTTAAGAAGGATGCTGTCATGAGGCCAAACTGAATTATTGAAGCTTGAATAACTAAGCTATATATATAAATATATATATATATGCGTGTTATATTATTGTTGCTGGATGAGATGGATGCTGAAAATTGATTTGAACTTGTTAATTGCTATTTTGGAAGTTGAAATATGTTGAGAATGCTATTGATGTGAATTTTGCTGATTCGTGTTTCAAATTGGATTATTATATCTGTGGATATTTGAACTATTTTAATGTTTTGAGTTTGTAATTAAAGCAAGAAAAGTGGTAATAAATTTCTATATAATACCTGAGATATTAGATGAGTATTCAGATTGTTAAATATGTTGCTGGTAGATGATAATGACAGCTTTGTATGTTTGAAGTTATTAAAATGGGTACTGTTCATGAAAGAACTAACATTTAGAAAACTAAAACATATGACTAATTGGCAATTTGAAGAATGATATTAAATTTGGAAAAGTTCACTGAATAATCTGGAAAATACTTCATGAATGAGAAATACGCTATGTACTTGAATGAGATGCTTATAAAGTTGTATGAATGTGACATAATGGATGTGCCGATACTTGCTTGTTGAATTTGAATGTTGGAAATTGATATAAACTTGTTGTAGCTATTACCAATGATAAATGCTACCCACTACTTATAATGGTTAGATTGATATGTGATAACTGAAAGTAAGGAATCCTTAATTCTATTAAGAGTAGTCATGATTGCTGCGTGAGAATTGATTATGTTACTACTACAATCTCATGTTCTATAATTTAAAGATTAAGGACATAAAACAGTCACTGTTTTATCAAGAATGACGATGTATGAATTATTAAAGGCTTAATATAATGAAGAGAATAAAAGGCTTAGAGCTAAAGATCCAACAGAAGTTACTATTTGGTATTTACAAAGATAAAGTTGCTGATATACAGTGTTAAACAAATGCTCAAGTATAGTCACTAAATTATATGTTTAGATGTTAAACTGTTATTCTTAGCTAAGTGAGTGAGATTAAATGTTCAAAACAGATAATAAAGGAAACCGAAATGATTGATGAAACCATCCATGTTTGTGAAATGTATAAGAGTGAATTAGACCTGAGGAACTAATTTGAATTTCCTTTTAAATATCTCTAAATGTCAAGTTAATGTTCTATACAGCTATTTATGATTGAAGAGTATTTGAATGATGATTTAATTTTATTGTTTTGTGTTCCTGTATGCTAAGCAATTATTTAAGAAGCATGAAGAGTTAATAACTAAGTTAAATCGTACTGTCCTAGCTAAATCATAATAGAATTAGAAGTTCAGAGAAACATAAGAAAGGGGAAGTGTTAAAAGCTTTTGGAAATACATAGATGAAGTGTAAATTTTGGGTCAAGATGACCAGCGACATTAAGAGAAGAGAGTACACCTGAGCGGGGGTTGTAAAAAGATTCAGCTAGTTATGGGTTAACCAAAATCCCAATTTTAACTCATCCTATATATGTACATGTAATGTTAGGATTTAATTAGCATCCTAGCTTACCAAGAAGAAACCAAGAGCAAGGTACCAGTACAGGAGAGCAGGCGGAAGGTAGCTTTAATCATCATTTTATATGTTTTGTTTTGGTTGCATGTCTGTTTGTGCCATAACGTTATAGTTAAGTATGAGAACATGTAAATTGCCTTACCAGTTATTGCCATGGCCATATGCATGCATTTTGCTGTCCAGTATATGTGCATTTAATAGTTAATTAGTTAACAGCTACACAGTTATTCAGTTAATCAGATAGCAGCTGTATAGTTATGCAGTTAATCAGATAGAAGCTGCTCAGTTATTCAGTTATGAGTTAGTAGTTGTTCAGTTAATCATTATGTATATGCTCAGTTAACCTCAGTTAATTAGTTAGCAGCTGCTCAGTTATTCAGTCACTCAGTTATGCGCAATAGTCATAGGAGATCCAATTAAATGACAGCGAATATGCCTTAGTTAGTTATTCAGTTCAGTTATTTTGTAAGGTGTTGTTCTCCATGGCTTATTTTGCATGCTCAGTTTTATACCATGCATAATATATGAAATATGGTTACTGCTACTGAGATTCTTTGAATCTCACCACTCCTTTCTATTTAACCATAGGGCCTAGTTCATCCAAAGGAAAAGAGAAGCTGGTGGAAGCTTAACTAAGGTGGAAGGAAAGAAGAGTTTAGTGTTTAGTTGGTTAATTAATCTTGAATTTTTTGTGTTTGTTTCCCCCTTCCTTTTGTGATGCTTATATTTCAATTTGGTGAAGCTATGTAATTTCCACTTATGGGATGTACATACCTCCATAAGGAGGAGTATTTGGGAGGTAGCTTAGCATAACTGGGTACTTAGCATACATATATGCATATATTAATGACATATCTATAGTATAAATGGTTTAGGATTCACAAAGTATGATTTATTAGAGTTGGAACAGGAAAGTAGAGTTTTCTGAAGTAGCATCTGTATAGCTATGATAAATTGTTGTTGCTATTAGATCACGGTAGTATGATTTCAGGTCTTATTATATTGTATAAAACTTTCAAAGTTTAAAGTTTTAAGTTTTAAGTCAAAGTAGATAAAAAGTTTTAAAAATACCACCTTTTTAGTGTAAACTCTCAACTATAGTTTTTAAATTTGCTTTCATCTAGGTGTATAGGGTAGGATGTTACATAATGCATTTATCATTTTTTCCAAAAAGGTCCAAAATGAGAAAGGTATTTCTATTGTGTTAATCAGGTTTGACCATGAAGGAGAATTTGAGAACAACGAATTCGCAGACTATTGTGAAGAGCATGGGATTGATCACAACTTCTGAGCACCAAGAATTCCTCAACAAAATGGAGTTATACAAAGAAAGAACAGAGTGTTCACGGAAATGGCAAGAGCAATGCTAAATGAGAAAGGAATTTCACAAGTGTTTTGGGCCAAAGCAATGAGCACGGCATGCTACATTTCCAATAGAGCTTACATTAGAACACTGCTAGGAAAAACTTTGTATGAACTATATAAAGGAAGAAAGCCTAATCTAGCTCATCTGAAGATCTTCGGCAGTAAGTGCTACATCACAACAACAACAAAGAGAAGCTCTGTAAATTCGATCCTAAATTTGATAAAGGTTTATTTCTTGGTTACTCTAATCGTAGCAAAGCTTATAGAGTTTTTAACATACATACGTTTACTATTCAAGAGTCAATGCATGTTGTGTTTACTAAAACTGAGTCGATTTCAAAACCTCTAGATGATAATGCTGAGATCATTAAGAAATTTTGAAAAATTGAATTTGAACAAATCTTCAAACAAAGAACTTTCAAAAGAGTTTTTAGAAAACAAGGTTGATTCAAATAAACCTCTTTCACATGAAAATTCTGAACAACCTAAAGCTTGGAGATATAATAGGAGTCATCCTTTAGAACAAGTCATTGGTGAAGTTAATGAAGGGGTTAAAACCCGAAGACAAGTGTTCAATCAAGTATGTTTTTCTGTATTTATTTCACATATTGAACCAACCAATATGGACGAGGTTCTATCCAATGAATTTTGGATAGTAGCAATAGAAGAAGAGCTGAACTAATTTGCGAGAAATCAAGTTTGGGAATTAGTACCCACACCTAATGACCATCCAGTCATAGGCACTAAATGGGTATTCAAAAATAAGCTCAAATCTACACAAATTGTCAGGAATAAAGCCAAACTAGTAGCTAAATGCTATAATCAGGAAGAAGGAATTGATTATGAGAAAACATATGCTCCAATAGCCAGGTTGGAGGCCATACGAGTACTCTTAGCCTTTGCTTGCATCAGGGATTTTAAATTATATCAAATGGATGTTAAAAGTGCATTTTTGAACTGTTATATTTTGGAAGAAGTTTTTATCGAACAGCCTCCTGGTTTTGAAGATTCCAATTACCCTGAGCATGTTTACAAACTAAAAAAGGCTTTATATGATTTAAAACAAGCTCTTAGAGCTTGGTACGAACAACTTAGCAATTTCCTGATAGAAAAAGGTTTTGAAAGAGACAAAATAGATGCTACACTTTTCATCAAAAGACATAAGAAGGAAATTTTAATTGTTCAAATTTGCATAAATGATATTATATTTGGAGTTACTAACGAGGATCTCTGTCAAGAGTTTACCAAGTTAATGTAGGGTGAGTTCAGGATGTCAATGATAGGAGAATTAAACTTCTTTCTGGGATTGCAAATCAAGCATAAGAAAAATGGGATATTCATATCCTAGATGAAGTATCTCAAGGAATTACTCAAGAAATATGGATTAGAAAATGCTAAAAGTGTGAAAACTCCTATAAGCTCGACCATTTCACTAGACGCAGATGAGAAGGGCAAGGATGTGAATCTAACCAAGTATAGAGCAATGACTGGGTCATTACTCTATCTCATGACAAGCAAACCAGATATTCAATTCAGTGTGGGAATGTGTGCAAGATATCAATCAGCCCCCAAGGAATCACATGAAGAAGCTGTCAAGTGAATCCTCGGATATCTTGTCGGTACACAAAATTTAGGAATCTGGTATTCAAAGAAAGGCACAAAATATCTAATAGGATACTCAGATACTGATCATAGAAGTTATAAGGCAGGCAGAAAGAGTACCAGTGGACAATGTCAATTCCTCAGAGGATACCTTGTCTCGTGGTCAAGTAAAAAGAAGAATACTGTGGCAATATCCTCCACTGAATCAGAATATGTTGCCACTACCAGTTGTTGTGCTCAGATTCTATGGTTGAAACAACAACTACAAGATTTGGGAATCAACTTAAAAGAGATTCTAATTCTTTGTGGCAACACGAGCACAATAAGCCTGTCCAAGAATCAAGTTCACCATGCCCGAACCAAGCACATTGATGTTAGACATCATTTTATTTGAGACTATGTTTAAAAAAAAGATGTAAAAGTAGAATGCATCCCCACTGAATATCAAATAGTAGACATTTTTATGAAGCCCTTTAACCAACAGAAGTTCAATTACTTCAGAAGAGAATTGGGAATGGTAAATCCCAATGAGTTGTAAGAAATTTCTCATTATCTCTCTAATTTGAGTCTTTAGATTTAAATTTTTGATGATTAAAAGACTAACTTAAGCATCGGAGTGTATAGAAATTTGTTTTGCAGGAAGCTCTATTTCATCAAAGAAAAACAGAGGTAAACAGAGTATGGAATGATCGATGAAGACATCGGTAATCATGCTCTAAGGAAGGGTTGATTTATCTATCAATTAATCAATAAATGAGGTATATGAAGCAAAAGAAAGAAGATGGAAGGAATATTATCGATAAGCTGATCGATCACTCAATTATCAATCAACACATCAATCAACAGCAGTGTAGTGTCACATCCAGTATTATGATAATTGGAGATAAGAAATATTCTCAAATTATTGAGGATTAAAAGTAATAAGGAAAAGTCAAAGAATTTTGGTGGAAAATAATTATAGTAATTTTCCAAGGCAATTATAGGAAATTGACTAATTAAAGAAAATTGGTCAAATGTAAATAAGGAAAAATATTTTCGAGCCATGGAAAATTAAGGAAAAATAGGAATAACATCCTTTGAGAGTTATATGAAATTATAAAGTTGGTTTTATGACCAAATTACCCCTAGAGAAATTATAAGAGAATTTAAGGGTGATTTAGGCTAATTGAGGGATTTTATTTGGAAAATTCCAAATAAATATTTTAAGAGGAATAAAATCCCAAGAAAATTCCCATGAGATCCCAAGGAATTATAAGGAATTATGGAATTAAATAGAGACCCTCAAGTGTCCAAGATTTTTCTAAATAAATGTGAAAAGTGGAAAAATCCCTAAAGAGAAGGAAATTAATTTTCCTTTTTATTTAAATATTAGGAAATTAATTTTGAGACAAAGAGGACAATTTGGGAAGACAATAATAAGGAGAATAAATTAAGGATCTGATAGAAAATAATTACAGATACTAAGTTACTGTAATTATAAAAAAGAAGTTAAACTCAGAGCTTAAAGTATACCGATAAAGCAAGATTGGTGTCTTGCAAATCCAAGGGATCCTATTAAGCCATGTGTCAAGCTCTTGAAGGAGAAGATTTGAACTAGCCAAGTGTCATTCCATGAATGGAGAGGATTTTGACTTTAGTAAATAATTTCATTTGGAATTATGTTAATTAAGAGAGAGGAATCAAGACTTAGTAGGGTAATGACACTTGGACTATCATTAAAGAAGGTGGTTGGGATATTTTGAAGCCTTAATCAAGCTCTTCTCTCTCCATTTTCAGATGTTCATTTCGTGCAAGGGAGAAAAATAGAGAAAAAGAGAGAGTTTGAGAGGAAACAAGGAGAAAGGGAGCACTTTTGATCATCCTAGCAAGGTTTCAAGGTTAGATCTTGGTCTTAGAAGTGTTCTTGCTTTGGTTTCTTTCATTTTTATGGTTTAAAATCTGTCTCTTCCCTCTCTTAATATGGACCAAACTGATTAATAAAAAGGGGAAAGAAGTTTTGATCATAACACTTGCTAAGACACAACAACACAAGCTAGATCCTAGTGTTGGCAAGTGAGTTTAAGTGATTTTAAAGCATTTTTCATGGTTGTTGTTGTGAGAGTTATTTTTGGCCAAGTGAAGAACTGGACCCTAGGATGAGCTTTTCATTGTTTTAAGGCTTCCATGATGCTTAAAATGAGGAATGGTGTAGGGTAGACTAAAAGAAACAAGTGTTGGAAGCCTAAAAGCAAAGCTGAAAATTTTGGGTCAAAACCTCTAGTGGTTAGGTCGGTTTGTGGCTGGAAGAATCAGTTTTATTTTCACAAATCTAAGCCCATTTTTGGAATCTACATGAAAATCCATGTAGGAACAAGTCAAGGAGTGATTTTTAGGGTTAGAGAGAACCAAATCTAAAACTAGTGAACAAAGGAGGGAACTTTATGGTTCAAGAATCATTTTGATGTATGTTCTTGCTTTTTCATGGTTGGATAATGATTCTTGCTGCCATTTTTGTTGAATCACATGGTTAGGGTTTGATATTTTCCAAGGGAAAGAGGAGAAGGAAGAAAGGCTAAGACTTTTGAAGCAAGGTAGTAAGTTAAACCTAGCTACTACCACTAACTAGCATTGTTGATTATTGTATGGTTAATTGCTATTATTGTGATTGAACTCTCTTGATTGTTATGTGGCTACTCTTTATAGTATCTTGCTTTGGCCTGTGCATGATTGAGTTTGCCAAATGATAAGCATGTTAGTTCATCCATAGTAGCTAATGTGATCATGCATAATAATGATGCTTGCTTGGTGATATAGTTGGTTAATTTACTATTGGGATTTCCAAAAATCTCATCCCCCAAGAATCATGTAACATTTTAGGGCCTGAATCTTCAAAAGGGAAGCTGCAGATTGAAGGTTGATTTGTGGAGTTTAGCCACAAAATTTGTGAGCTTATTTTGGTTATGTAAATATTAAACTAACAGTGCTGGAAGCACACTGACCCTGACCGGTTCACGCGAATTTTTGATTATGTTCCCGAATGCGTTAAATTGTGAAATTTGGTATGATGAAAGATGACATCCTGAGCTTCAAATTGATAGCTAATACGTTAAAAATGGACAAGTATACGATTTTTGGTGAATTTCCAAATTTAAAGGAAAGAATCTGAGAAAAGAAATTTTGGCACTGGACAGAACAGTGTTCCACAAAAACCTGACACTTTCTCATAAAGAATTGGACAATGAGATTATTTTTCCTTGAAATAGGACTTAAAGAGATTTAAGTAAAATTTTGAACCACCCAAATTGGATGTTTGTAGAATAAGTTATGAATTTTTGAAGTTGGGCCAGAAAAACTGGATTTTTTACCCGATGAACAGTAAAAATCCGAAAATTAGCGTTTTTATGGTAAAAAGTGAGCCCAAGACCATCCAATGTGGTCAAAAATGATTTTGAAAAGAACCTAAGTCAATATTATAGTAAGGTGTGACATGTAGAATACAGTCAAGTCCAGCAAATGGGTAAGAATTATTGAAAAATGATTGATAAATTGTTAATTGATCAAATGATCGATAAGGCAAGCCAGGTACGCATTTTTACTTAATATTTATCGATAACCTGATCGATGATTCATTGCTCGATAACTTGATCGATAATTGCCTTCAATGTTCTTCTATGTTCTTATTATTTATTGAGCACGTGATTGATCATTCATTGATTGATAACTTGATTGATAAATTTAGTGTTTATAACGTTCATTTTTTGAAAAAACCCTGTCAGTTATCATAGCCCTAAATCGATAAACTGTTCCCCTATTCCTATGCAATGGTCCAAAACTCACTATTTTATTAAACTGTTGTTCCCTTTCCACTAGCAATCACTCCTTAAGCTTCCTCATTCTCCATCGCACCCTTCAAACACTTTTTTCACCCATCAAATCCTCAGAATCCTTTGGTACAATAAGAAATGGTGAGAGTCAAACACCCTGGAAGTGACCAAGAAGAAAACACAAAAAAGCAAACCCAGTCCAGAGATATTGCCACTCCCAGAATGAAGAAAAGATATAGACCCAAGTAAGGCAAGAGCCTTCGAAGAAAAAAGAGGTACTAAATATAAGAGAGGGCCAAGTCGAAGGAGCTGGGCAACCTACACCACAGAGACGGTCTCCACCCTCAAAGTCCAAACTAATAGCTGTGACCAAAGATTTGAAATAGAATTTGATGATGAAGCTTCAGTTCAGAAAGCTGTGGAAGCTATATTATGAGCTCCTATACCTAAACAACCATGGCACAAGAAACAAATAATGGATGAGTGTGCCTCAACAATCTTCTAGCCAAGGTATACATTCTGAAGCATCTGAGTTATTGATTGGAAACTTAGATCAAGATGTGAGCTTATTAAAATTCAAAGCTGATTTCGCAACTAGAAAGTTCTGTCCTGTGGTCCCAGTAGATTTGGATAGTCTGAAAAGGAATGAGAAAATTAAGTTAGAGTTGAGTAACCCTTTGGCACATTATTCTAACTGGTTGAGTATTGGTGGTGAATATTGCCCCGAGGTGGTCAAAAGATTTTATTGCAATATGGACTTTATAGAAGAGTATGATGACCAGGATAATTTAGTGAATAATTATCTCACAACACGACTTAGAGGCAGAATGATTACCCTCACTTCTACCAAGATAAATGAGCTCCTGGGAAATCCTGAATCTGTCAGAGGAGGGGATATGAATGACATAAAAGCATATAAGGTTTTGACGCAGAGTGATAGTTACCCAGGAGAGCTGAACTTTCCACCGAAACAAATGTGTGATTATTATAGAATAATCCAATACATTTATTCGAGGAGCATGGTGAATAATTCTTGCAGTTTCTCACACCTAAATCAAGATGACTACCTACTGTTAGCCAGGACAATCAGTGGGGAGAAGATCAATATTGGAGCCTTGATTTACAGTGAGATTAAGGATTTTACCCTCAATAAATCCAAATCCACTCCCATCCCCTATCCTTAGCTGGTAACATACTTCCTCCAAGCAACAACATTACACCATTCGAGCCTAGGGAAATTAAAGTAAAAAGTTCTTGTATTTGGAATTAACTAACTCAACAAGATGAAGATTCCTATGCCCTTTCGATCTTCCCAAAAATTGGCAAGAAAGGAGAAAGGAAAATAGCCAATGACAAGTGCTTCAAAAGGCCAAGATGAAGCTGAATCCTCTGCAGAGCCCTCTCAAACCTCAGGTCCCTTATTTTATGGCAGCTCTATTCAAAATATTTTTCAAAATGAGCTACAAGAGTTTGAGAAAAGAGTATATGCCACGACCAAAGACTATGGGGAAATATCTAACAAGAAATTTGATGGCCTCTCCAAAATTTTAGATCTTCATCGCCAATCCATGGTAGTTTTGGAAAAGGAAGTCTCATGGAGGTTTGCTCATGTTGAAAGGGAAATTAGAGATCTAAAAGGGATGGTGGCCTCTCTCTGCAACAATTTCTCTACACTAAGCACTTCCTTTAGTTTTGAAGACCTGCTTTCACACCCATCATCTCCTCCTCATCCTTAACCTCAACCAGAACCACCTACATCACCTATATCCACTTCTCATATTTCTTCTTCACTATCTACACCTTCCACCTCTCCCACTCCTTCTCCCGCTACCTTAGCTCTTATCACGGTCCCTCAGTCTACTCCCTCTATGCTACTTCTATCCATTCCTTAAACTGTCTCTCTATTTACTTAGCTTCCCCCTCTTCCCATCTCAATCACCTTGCCTTCCCCACCTTCTGATTCTGACAAAAAGGGGGAGAAGAAATCTGTTTAGTTATTATTTGTGTTTCATGTCTTTAATCTATTTATCTATTATTTGTGCTTCGTGTCTTTATGCTTTCTACTATGTTATGATTTATGTACCTCTAATATGTAATCTGAATTCTAATATTTGAATTCTGATATTTACCTGTTATCTATTATCTGCAGTGCATTTCTATCAGTTTTCTTATCTGTCACAAATTTTACTGATTTTGTGATTAGAGTTATACTGTTAATTAATGATATATGATTAATTTTACACTTGTGTTTTGTCATCATCAAAAAGGGGAAGAATGTTAGATTTAAGGTTTTGATGATAACAAATTAAGGAATCTATGTTTTAGTAAATTGATTGATCACCTGATTGATCAAGGATTTACCAAACACTTGATTGATCAAGGATTTATCAATCACTTGATAGATAAAGTTCATATGTAAACTGATAACTTTGCAGAAATATTAATCAATAACTTGATAGATAAATCTATTTGAATGTGTTGATCAATCATTGTTAACACTATCTTATGAAGAAGCTTGCAGAAAGTTATTGATCAATTGATCGATAATCTAATGATCGAACAACTGACAGATAATAGACACAAGTTTTGGTAAGTATTTATAGATCACTTGATCGATAAATGAGTTATCGATGAGAGGATAGATAAATGGTAAAACTTCCCACTTTCGTTATATTTTGTTTAAACACCATTTATTGATCACGTTATCGATCACAACTTTATCGATAACCTATTCTATTATTGCATAATATCTTACTTGCTTATCAACATTTTTTCTATGTTTAAGTGTTTTTGAAAATTACTTTATCGATAAATTGATTGATCAATGATTTATTGATTAACTGATCAATCAGCCCCTTTTCACTAATTGAAATTTTTTAAGTCTTTATTCGATCACTTGATCAATCATTAATTTATCAATAAAATGATAGGTCATCTAATCTACTGAATATTCTGTTTACACATAACATGATCGATCAAACTTGCTCCTGGGATTTTGAACTAAACTTCTCTACTACATCATTATCGATCACTTGATCGATAAGTCTCTGATCAATCATTTATTCGATCATTTTAAGATTTATGCTCTTTATAGAAATCTTTGTCAAACTATGTTTTATCGATCAACTTTCCTGTCATCCATTTATCGATAAATTATTCGATCAATATTCCTTGAAAATCAAATTCTCTCTTACTTAGCTTTATCGATAAATTGATTGATCTAACATTTATCGATCAATGATCCAACTCTTTAAATAGCAGAAGCCACGGTGAGATCTAAGAATCTTCTGAATATTTCTCTTCGAGCTTTTCTCAAACTTGATGTTTATCTTAATACTCTATTTTAAGAGTTTCAAAATCATTGGGTGACCTTAAGCTATTTTTTTCTGCATATTCTTTCTGAAGTTAATCTGTCCATTTATCGATCACTTGCTCGATCATGAGTCAATCCATAACTTGATCGATGAATATAGCTATTTCTTTCGAAATCCTTCATCTTAATTAATCAATAATGTAATCGATAAACTAGTTATCGATCATGTCTTCGATCAAGGTTGTTCAGTTTCTAGTTATTGGATCTATTGTTTGATTGATTTACTTCTCTCTTAACTTAAGAATATTACTATCATTTTATCAGTTATATTATTGAATATCATTCTAGAGGAAAAACTTATTAGATTGAAGTATTGTTACAGATTACAAAGAAAGTTCAACGATTATCCAACAGTTATTCAGTAGCCTGTAGCCTACCATGTCAGAAGCATTAAATGGCGAATACTATTGCATCTGGGAAAACACGCAACCAAACTCTCAATGGCTAGAAGCTCTTCTGTCTAACAGTTATTAAACTTCCTCAACTATAAAAGGCTCGAAGAAGCATTGAATGCATAGAATTGAATACGCGATCTACCTTCTGCAAATAACTTACTATTGCATTCAATACTTTGTTCTTGTTTATACTAGGCTTCAGTGTTTGTCATCCATTTACTCTGTGAGAGAGTTTTACATATCATCTTTAATCACTTTCTGAGTGAAACCCAAGAGTGTACACTCTTGAGTGGGTCTGTAACCTTACGGGTAGTAAGGGGGAGTGATTGAGCGAATCAATTGCTATACTGCGGCACCAAAAGCCTGATTAATCTTAGAACTTAGTGAAATACTTAGAGCTGTTCTAAGGACTGGACGTAGGTCAAGTGGTTGAGACCAAACCAGTATAAATTCTGTGTCTATTCTCTACAGTGAAATCGCTCTAAATAAATTGTGTCTATTCTCTACGATGAAATCGCTCTAACTTATGCTCTCTATTTCTGTTTAGCTTACTGTTTTTAATTTACAAAATTTTTATAACTCACCTAATTCACCCCCCAATGATTTTAAACTCTTTCCAACAACATATCCTTACATAAAAACATGTTTTAAAGCCATTAGAATTATCAAATCAATGAAAAACAATCAGCTCCTGCATGAACAGTGCTGGTTGAAATTTTTCCTTTGAACCCTAACCTTGATTTCATCCAAAAATCAGTCCATACATCACTTAATCTTGCTTATTCCACTTGATTATTAAGGTTTATATCCTTTCCTAAGCGTTACACATCCAGCTAAAATTTTGGCAGAATTTCTAGCATTTTTCCAAGCCAAAATCTTAATCCAATCAATGTAAAACTTAAAGATATTGATGCTTAGACATACCTTAGTGTTTCTTTGAAGTAAGTTGGATGATTCCTTGCCTAAAACGCCTTAAAAGTTTTAAAAAATATGGCCAGATGAACAGTGACAGAGACTACCCTTATTTTTCACAATTTTCTAACATTTTCTTTGTATTTTCAAGGGGTATTTATAGAGAAAATGAGTTGCTCCTCCTCCCTTCTAATTTGGCCGAATTGGGACAGCTCAATGGGATCATGTGGCAGCCATCAAGCGTGGAAATTGATCAGATTTGAACATGTGGCCTTGACCTAGATTTTTCCAAACATTTTCTCTTGATTTTCACTTTTTATTTAATAAAAATGATGGAGTCTGGAAAGTGCACAAAATTGGGCCTTTAATGAGTCCATTGTGGGCCCCATAAATGGTTTGGGCTGGTTCAAAAAGATGGCTCACAAACCAAATAACTATCTCAAACCAATTAGAAACTTTATCGGTTACTATTCATTAGTAACATTTTATAATTTTTCTAGACCTCCAAAAATTAATTTTTCTCCATGATAATTCACCTTTTAATATGGGAATATGATGTGAAAATTTTCAGAGTTTTTCACTGCCTCTAGGCATTTATTTTGAATTTTCTTCGATTAGGCTTCTATCAGTGTCGCTGCGGGAAAATAAATTCCCTAAAATAAATTCCTGAGCTTTCAAGGCCCAAAACCAATCTTATAAATTCAAATAAATATTTAGATGAATTTTTCATCAATCTTCCAAATTTATTGAGGCCTCTAACTCATTAAAATAATTATTTTCTTTTAATTTCCAAATAATTTCCCGGAAAACCTCTTTTTGCGGGAAATTCCGTAACAATTCATTTTCACCGAATTTCCACCTTTCGGGCCTCAACTGAGTTTCCAAAACCTCTACTCTATGCTTTTCCCATTTTTTGGAGATTTTTTGAAATTTTTCTCAAATTTTCCCATTTTGCCCTTCCTAAACCGATGATTATGAAAATGTCAATCTTGACCATTTCGGGGTTTAATATCAAAAGTTGTTTCATCTCCCCGTCTAGTTCCTATATTGACCCTCATCCCAATTTTTGATCCTTTATTGCCAAATGAAAATTTTTGGGATGTGACAATTCCTTCCCCCTTTAAATAAATTTCGTCCTCGAAATTTAGAAACATACCTTAATTAAACAATTCTAGGTATTTGGCCTTCATATCGTCCTCTTTTTCCCACGTAGCCTCCTCTTGAGTTACATCCCTCCAAATGACTTTGACCATCGAAATAGTCTTATTCTGTAACTGCTTAATCTGCTAATCAATCACTTTCACTGGTTTTACCTCAAAAGTAAGGTTATCTTGCAGTTCAATGTCCTCATAATTTAAAACATATGAGGGATTCGGCTGATTTTTTTTAGCTAAGAAACATGGAAGACGTCATGAAGCTAGCTTAGATTAGAGGGTAGGGCTAATCTGTAAGTCACCAGGTCAACTCTTGATAAGATTTGGAAGGGTCTAATAAACTTCGATGTCAGTTTGTAGGCTTTGATCGATCTTCCTACACCCGTAGTTAGAGAAACTTTCAGGAAAACATGACCTCCAACTTTGAACTCCAAAGGCCTTCTCTGTACGTTGGTATAACTTTTCTATCTACTCTGTGCTGTGACTAGCCTCTGTCGAATCATCTTTATCTGTTGTGAGGTTTGTTCTACCAAATCGAGACCAAATGTTTTCCTTTCTCCCAATTCAGTCCAGCACAACAGGGACCTACATTTCCTCCCACACAACGCTTCATAAGGAGCCATCTAGATACTAGAATGATAACTATTGTTATAGATGAACTCCGCCAATTGCAAGTATTCATCCCAATTCCTTTTGAAATCTAGGACACAAGCTCTTAGCATATCATCTAACATTTGAATAGTACATTCTGTTTGCCCATCAGTTTGAGGATGATAGGCTATACTAAAACTCAACTTAGTGTCCATGGCTTCCTGTAATGCTCTCCAAAATCTAGAGAGAAATCTCGGGTCCCTATTGGAAATAATCATTTCTAGTATTTCGTGCAACCTCACAATTTCCTGGATGTATATCTATGCCAACTTTTCTAGTTGGTATTCTTTCTTAATAGCCAAGAAATGAGTAGACTTCGTCAGGCGATCCATGAAACATCCTACCTTTAACCCCTCAGAGTGCGCATTTGTAAGCGTTATGGTTCAAGCGGATCACGACACAAGCCCGTGGATTAAAAATTTTGACATAATTACTCGGGTTACTATTCACTATTTAAATTTTAGATTACAGGTCCAACTTAAAAAATTCATAACTAAATCCATAAAAATCATATTAGGGTGTTCTAAAATTCTACAAAAAACTATTTCGATGCTCTTTAAGGGAAAAATATCCAATTGGACTTATCCTTGCCCAATTCGTACAGTTTAATTTATAAATGTTACTGTTTATTTCGTAAAATCTAGAACTTCCAGATTCTGTACTTTAACTTTAGAAATTCGTTTGATAGGTCAAACTAGAGCTACAAACTTACTGCTCCAGGACCTATATTTTATCCCTTAACATCTCTTTACTTTAATTCTTTTTATTTCTTTGGCATACATAACATGGGCTTACTCTTTTCTATTCATGCTCATACATTTCTATACATGCCATAAGCATTATAATTAATTACATGGCATCATATGCATCCATAACATAAATTACATAATAAGAGAATTACACAATGAATAATAATATCATTCATTGACATCAATAATTCTCCACTTTCTTCTCCTTGCTTCTCATGCCATTATTGCCCATTGATGATTGACCTATATGGTTGGTTAGGGAGGGGTGAGATTCGGGGGAATCTCAGTAGCAAACAATACCATATTAATCATGCTAGATGGATGCTAATGCACTACACGTAACTTGTTTATTCTCTTGTTAATTAGTGACATACTAGCATGCTCAAAGCTAACTTCTTGATGCATGGCCATGGAGACATAATCTACTCATCATGAATAGCAATTACAGCAGCTAAAACGTGTCACAATAACATTCAATAACATGTACACGGCAACACACAAGCATACAACATCAAGCAATGACAATAGGTAAGTTCACTACCTTGCATCTCAAGCTTTCCTCTTGCTTTTCCTTTGACTCCCTTGACTTTCCAACCATGTGGGCATTCGGTCAACATCACCAAACATCCTCTTGGATGTTCCAAAGGTCCTAAACATAACCATAACGATCATACAATCCATTAGGACCACTAGATTACATAAAGTTCAAGACTATCTCTCTTGAACCTCAACCCTTTCTCTTAGTCTTAGGGTTTTCTTTCTAGCTTTTCTAACATAAATCTCATCATTTCCCATCCTTATGATCCATTTCTTGTCAATTAGGATTACTTTAGATGGCCTTAGATTCAAGAATATCAAATCTAGAAAAGTTGCTTCGCGGGTACTGTTCACGCAGAATCTCTAGAATTTTCGCTCAACTTTGAAAATTCATAATTAATCCTAGAAAAATCAAAATTGAGTGGTTCCAAGTCTCACTGAAAGCCCCTGAAGTTAATTTCAAAGGAAAAATAGTTTTAGGAACTAATTCTATGCCGAACAGTACTGGAATTGTACGGAACTCAAAACTCTTCCAAAAGTTCAACACTGTTTCCAGATTTCAAAACGTAACTTTGAAAAATCACCATAAATCATACATATATCCAAATGAAGTGTTCTACCTATGGATTTAAAGCTCACAGAGTTTACTTTAAGCATACAAAATTTCAGAATCAGATATGAACAGTAAATAATTCAAAATAGGTATAAAATCAGGTGCTATAACCATCACATACCTTAATCTTGAAGCTTGAACTTAGGTGGACTTTCTCTCACTAAAAATGGCTATTTCTCTCTCTAGATTTGATTTTACAAGAGTTTCCCCTCTTAAAATGGGTTTGCACGAAAATGAACTATGGATGGGGGTATTTATAGGCTTCATACTTTCTATAATTCCACATATGCCCTTCTTGCATAAGACTTGATCCTAACCCTCCATTCAACCACCCTTTCCACGTGTACACATCTTAAGCAATATAGCCTAAGAAGATGACAAGTGTCTTGGTGAGTCACAACTTCAAGAAGCTTGTAGATGCTTCTAGAGATTTCTAGTTCCCTCTAGATTCTTCTATACTCTTCTTGATTGCTCTAGATTCTTCTAACAACTTGAAGAATTCCTTTCATGCCCACTCATCAACTTGGCATTAAAATAGGGAGGAAATAAATAGAAAATTCGTGTAAAAATATTTCCTTAATTATATCTCCACTTATCAAGCTAATCTTGCACCGTAACGGATATTTTTCGGGTCCTGACTTACCCTATACCACCTGGACAACTTCTTCTTAAAATTTTGGCCAATAAAAGGTACATATATGGTGCCATTTTAGAGGAGCATAGATGAAAATAATTAGCTCTATTGACAGGCTACTTAACCTTACTGAGTCATACAGTAGAGATTTCACTATAACGAGTAAACAAAAGACTGTCTAAAATATTTCCGTACTGCGTTTTGATTTTTATGCTGTCCATGAATATCTTCTAGTGACTTAGCATGATGACTCGTAGGTGTCATAATTACGCTTGATGACTCAGCATGATGACTCGTCGGTGTCATGATTACGCTTGATGAGTCAACATGATGACTCGTCGATTCATGATTACGCTTGATGACTCAACATGATGACTCATCGGTGTCATGATTACGCTTGATGACTCAGTATGCTGACTCAGTATCGTTATGATGGCTCTTAGATATTTTCTTTGGTTTTGTCTCATATTTAGGGGACAAAATTATTTAATATTTGACTGGAGCATTTTATTCAATCCAGAGCTCTAAAAATTCATCCAAAAATATCATAAAATTCCTCATATTCTAGAGAAAACTTTTGAATTTTTTTAGGTCATAACTCAACCTGTAGCCTCACTTAAAAATCATTCTTTAAAATGCCCTTTTTCGGCAAAACTAGATTTTAAGTATTCTTAAAGCCATTTTGCTGGTCTTCTGGGAATGAGACTAATTTTATAATTTTCTAAAGTCTCTTAGATCATACATCCCTATTTTACCATAATTTTCTGAGGTTTTCTTATGACTCAAACAATTAAATCTACCTCTACATTTCAAACTGAGCCATAAACTTATAAATTCCTTTTAAGTTATCTCAGGGGTATTTTCGTCATCTCTCTTCACAAAAGAGCCTTAGAATATTATTTCCCATTTTTTGGGATTTTCTTAGAATTTTCTAAGTACTTTCCATTTTTATCCCAGATGGCTGTAACTTTCTGAATTTACGGTTTTACCCCTGCTTAGGCTCAACCTCATAAAACCATCTCTTTGAGGCTTCTAACTTAACCTTTGGTATGTATCTAGCCTCTTTTTTCTTTCTGGGCCTTTGAGGCTTTACTGGAGCCTCTAACTTTGATTACCCTTTAGCCCCTTAAAACTTTCACTTTGCAGTTTAGTCCCTGAAACTGCTTTAACTTCCTTTCTCATCTTTAGGACCTCTACTAAAAAGGGGTCTGGTAGCCTATCCTATTCAGGCTATTTTTAGTACTTCTAGGCTTAAAAATTGGGATGTTACAATCCATAATCACCCATATCGCGTCATAACCTGACGATATACGAGGTAATCCCATTACAAAAACCATGGAAATGCTTTCCTATTTCCATTCTGGAATACTCAGGGGTTGTAAGGATCCTGACAGCTTTTGGTGTTTTGTCTTTACCTTTTAACAAGTGAGGCACCTCGACACGTAGTCCGTTATATCTCTCTTCATTCCAGGCCACCATAATGATTCCTTCAGATCCCGATACATCTTGGTCATGCCTGGATGTATAGTGTACCAACTCTTGTGTGCCTCTTCTAGAATTTGCCCCTTAATTTCTGAGTTCAGGGGAATATAAGTTCTTCCCTTATATTTTAGGATTCCTTCCTGAGTTATCTTGAAATCCCTCATCTCATTTTTTAGCACTTTGGCTTTCAATATGTCGGTTAGTTGATCTCTCTGCTAGGCCTTCATGATCTGTTTAACAATTTACGTTTCTGCTTTTACAATACTGATTTGGCCCGCCATTAGTCATATCTAGCCTGTAAGATCCCAATCTCGGATATTCTTGATCAACTCTTGTTCTTTTATCATCAACGATGCCACCTGTACTGTTTTCTGACTCAACGCATCTGCTACCACATTCGCTTTTCCCGAATAGTATTTAATTTTATAATCAGAATTCTTGAGCAATTCTATCCATCTCCTCTGTCTCATGTTGAGTTCCTTCTGGTCTTATAGGTACTTGAGGCTCTTATGATCACAATATAATTCAATAGTTGCCACATACAGGTAATGCCTCCAAATCTTCAAGGCATAAACAATCATTGCTAACTCAAGATCATGAGTGGGATAGTTCTCCTTATGAGTCTCTAACTGTCGTGAGGCAAAAGTGACCACTTGACCCTACTGCATCAGCACGCATGCCAATCCTTGCTTACTCATATCTGTAAACACCACATATGGCAACATAGGATCAGGGATTATTAGCACAGGAGTCGAGGTCAGCTTCTGTTTGAAATCCTGGAAGCTTGCCTCATATTTACTATCCCAATTGAATGGCTGATTCTTTCGGGTGAGCTTAGTCAGTGGTAGGGCAATTCTAGAGAAATCCCATATAAACCTTTGATAGTAACCTGCTAGACCCAGAAAACTTCTCACTTCAGTTACCGTCTTAGGTTGTTTCCAATTCAACACAGCTTCTACCATACTTAGATCCACTACTACTCCATCTCTGGTTATCATATGGCCTAAGAATTTCACTTCATTTAGCCAAAATTCGCACTTACTCAACTTGGCACACAGTTGCTTTACCTGTAACGTGCCCAATACAATTTGTAGATACTGTTCATGTTCCTCTAATGATTTAGAATACACCAAGATGTCATCGATGACTACCACCATGAATTGGTCCAAGTATGGCTGGAAGATCCTATTCATGTAATCAATGAATATAGCAGGTGCATTCGTCAAACTAAACGGTATCACTAGGAATTCATAATGCCCATACCTACTTTGAAAGGTAATCTTCGGAATATCTTTTGCCTTAATCCTCAATTGGTGGTACTCTGATCTCAAATCAATCTTTGAGAATACAGTGGTTCCTGCCAACTAATCTAACAACTCGTCAATTCTCGATAAGGGGTACTTTTTCTTAATCGTCACCTTGTTCAACTCATAGTAGTCTATACACAACCTCAAACTACCATCTTTCTTCTTCACAAACAACACCGGTGTACCCCATGGCAATACACTGGGGCACATGAAACCTTTTTCTAACAGCTCCTCCAATTGCTTTTTTAATTCTGCCATTTCATTTGGTGCCATCCTATATGGAGCTTTTGAGATTGGATTTGTTCCAGGCACCAGGTCAATAGCAAACTCAATTTCTCTTTACGGAGGTAGTCTGCTGATTTCTATTAGGAACACTTCAGGCAATTCCCGAACTATCGGGATATTAGTAATCTCTTCCTCGTTTCTTCCTTCACTAAGAAAAATACCATGTGCCCCTGGTAACCCTGCCTCAACCATTTATTTCCTCGAGCCGACAAAATCACATTTAACTTTACTTCTACCATCGGGACTAACTCTCGGGTAGGAAGGATCAATGTTTTGTTTTTACGGTCAAGGAGAACATTTTGGGAGCATAACCAGTTCAAACCAAGGATAACATAAATACCATAGAAAGGCATGCATATCAGGTCTAATATAGTGTAACAGTGGGCATACAAATAATGCAATTTAAACAAACAGCAGAAGTTAAAATTTTCATTCCTGTGGGAGTACAAACACACAAATCATACAGTAATGTGTCGACAATAAGATCTAAGCGCCTAGCATAATCATATGATATAAACGAGTAGCTGGCACCTGAGTCAAACAAAGCATCCACAAAGTAGCTATTCACAGTAACCATACCTTGGATCATCTCAGGTGACTTACGAGCCTTTTCACGACTGAGGACGAATACCCTACCCTGTGCCTAAGGTCTTCCCTCACTGTCGGCACCTTGCAGGCACTCCTTAGCAAAGTGTTTGGGTCGTCTGCACCTGAAGCACATGTTCTAACCCATCGTGCACGGCCTGTCTCCGTGATTGTGGCCACAACGCTCACATTCCTTTCCTTGGCGAACATTCTCCACTCCCTGGTAGACAATATCTGTTCCGTCTTGTCAGGCTCCCTGCCTTGACTTCCTGTTCCAAATAAATCTCCTTTTCTTCTAGCTACCATCAAAAGAAGTACCTTCCTGACCCGCTCTTGCCCCCAGCTTCTCAACTCATGAGGTTGCTTTAGCTAGATCAGCATGATTCTGGCTACTCTCAGTGATATAGCAGACTCCCACTGCCTTGTTGAAAACTTCCAGCTGTCTCGGGGCTACTTTTTCTCTCAACTCAGGCTTCAGCCCCTGATCATCCTCTCTGTAAACTAGCGCTCATCATTCATGTGCTGGAGATAAGTGGAGTATCTAAACAACTTGATATACCATGCTAGGTATTTATCGAAGGGTTCATTTGCTGCTTGTCTTATAATGAGAAATTCTGCTTCTTTCTCGTCCCTCACGGATCGGGAAAAATATTTCAAGAAGAATTGGTCCTTGAACACCTCCTAGTTGATCGAGGTGTTGTTGGCCTCAAGGACCAGCTCGGTGTCCTTCCACCATCTATCTGCCTCCCCTTCCAGCTTGTATATTGCCATCTGAGCCTTCCTCTCAAACAGATACTCCAAGATGTTAAAAATCTTTTCTAGCCTAGTTATTCAGTCCTCGGCTACTTGAACATCAAAAGTTCCTTCAAAAGTAGGAGGGTTGTGTTTCGTGAATTTCACAATCCACTGTTGTAACATATCAGGTTCTGTAGCAAGCTGAGGTCTCACAGGAGCAAGTTCCTGTGGTTGTTGTGGTGGTATGGGCTGGGCTGTCCCGACTATTCCTTGCCGGGGTTGCTGTAACCGTGCCAGTGCTGCCGCTGCTGCTGTAGCTATAGCAGCATCTCTCTCTTGTTCCTACCTATCTTGTGTGGCTTGTATCTCAACCATATTCCTTTGTTGTTCGTCTAACCTTTCCATTATCCATTCAATCAAATCAACAGGAGGTCTTGATGACTCTCTCCTGGTACCAGGTCTTCTACCTCTTGATCCTCGTCTTCCTCTTACCATTTTGTTATTTTCATCTTAACTACAAGAGGAATAGAATCATTAAATTACATAAACACTACTTGTATTACTTTTTCAGCATATATACATGGCACAGTTAACAAAAAGTAAGGTCACAGCCCACCACAGATAGTATAATATACAGTTATCCTACATTCATAGCACAGAAGTAGAAAAAGGAAAAGTAGTAACAATAAAGAGCTCTAAGTCATCTAGCAACTGATGGAAAGTACGGGACAAGGAGCATCCACAAATCCACTGGATCTTCTCCTTCCAAACATGGGTTCTGGGTAAAATCTCCATCAGTGCTCGACTCTAAAGAGTACTATTGGTATTTGGGCTCTCCTCAAGTACTTCATTGTACAATAACCTCACATAAAGGAGAAAATCCAATAGGCAATACCATACTGATTATGGGTCTAGTCTATATGCCTTCTCAGCTCTCGTAGCTCCCTTAAGATGCTATCATAGTCTCTAAACTCTTTCTTTATCAGTAAGGGTCTCTTCTTGATCTGTAGATCCTTAGTCTTGATCTCTTCCAGCTTCACAGTCTGGATAGGCACTGCCTTGATGGCACTGGAACCTGCCTCATCAAGATACGGCTAAGGTCTCCTGGAGCCCTGAGTATCTCCTTTCTCTAGCCTTATAATATCGTTAGAATTTTCCTTTGAAATTATATCCTCTATCTTCCAGAGAGGCTGGTAATATCCGGGTGGTGGGGTCGGATAATTAGGGTCGGAAATATACGGGTGGTACCAATCTAGGTATGGCTCCCTCGGCATCCTCTGGTTTACCGTTTCCCCGGAGTCATCACTACAACAGGCCATGGCTTATCCTACACTCAACTCAATCTATAACATACCATTCCACTCAGATATAATCCAACTAGAAGCATTCAATCAACAATCAAACAAACAGTTCACAATCAATCAACAATATTCAATCATTGTGCATAATACATAATAGTCAATACAGTGCACAGAAACAAAGCCAAAACTTTCACTCTAATACCAAAAAGTATATCACTTCTCTTTATATACCATTATACATCAGTTGGAACCATTATAACGTGTTTTGCAACACTTCTCTTTATATACCATTATACTGTTAGTACTTTGTTCATCCGAAAATAGGCCAACTTTGAAAATTCATAACTAAATCTAGAAAAATCCAAACGAAGTGGTTCTAATTTTCACATGATTCTTGCTAAGATTTCTATGAAGAAAAAATAATCATTAGGTCTAATTCCATCTAGAACAATTCCAGGAAATTCATTAAAGTGTACTGTTCATTTGGTAAATTTTTGAATTTTCAGTATTTTTTGCCTGATTTTGGAAGGGCATAACTCTTAGCACAAAACTCCAAATTTAATGAATTACCACTTGTTTTAAAGCTAAAAATAATATCTATTATCCTATAAAATTTCATGCCTAGACTCCAACAATTGCCCATTATTTTATGTCCCACAAGTTTGGCACTTTTTTGAGAATTTCTATCCCCTAATTACTACTTTCTTGATTTATTTCCTCTTTTTCCTTTATCTACATTCTTCCCACAATGCATCAGGCATAATTCCAACATTGGAACATAGAATAACAATATAATTTACATCAAAATGTCATCCATAACTTATCATAAAATCAACATAAAGTTTGGTACACTTGATACAAGTTTCTAACATAACATAATATTCATAAAGCCATTTCATTCCAAGGCCAATTCTTTCCCTTGCTCCATGCTTGGTCCACTTCCTAATTAGTGCATAAAATAACATAGGAGGAATGAGATTTCAAAGAAATCTCAATAGCATATGAATTATAATTATTATGTAAATCAATGCAAGTTTAATTGTGACATGTTATGCAATCCAAACTATTCCCAACTCAGAGGAATTCATACCAAATATCATGCAAGGAGAGGAATATCATATTATCCACTTTGACATACCAAAAAGCATTTGGTCAAACCATAACCAATGTCAATCAAACAATTAAGGTCATCACAAAGTTCCTCTAATCTAAGCAACAACAATCACAACAAACAACCAAGATAAACAACTAAATTATAATTCAAAGCTACCTTTGTAAAGCTTGTCCAATTAATTCCTCCAAGGAGCAATGCTTCTCCTTAACTCCTCCTCTCAATGGCTATTAAACCAAGCATAAACATAGGCCACATTAATCATAAAATAACTTAGTTCCAATATTTTAACATTAACTTAACAACTTCCCCCCATTTTGCTTTGATTTTTAACAAATTGATTCCTTCTTTGGAATCAATCACCTCATGACTCAATCCTACACAATTTTTCATGAGGAATCCAATGTGCAATCAGATTTTTAAAAGTCACGCCCCTTCCCTATGAACTCCTCTTGGCCGAAAGGGGGTATTTATTTTCCAAAAATTCTATTTTTGATTCCAATGATTTTAAACTCCTTCCAACAACATATCCCTACACAAAAACATGTTTTACAGCCATTGGAATTATCAAATCAATGAAAAACAATAAGCTCCTGGATGAACAGTGCTGGCTGAAATTTTCCCTTTGAACCCTAACCTTGAGTTCATCCAAAAATCAATCCATACATCAATTAATCTTGCTTATTTCTTGTTCCTCGGATATACTGTCTGTTTAGTTAGCATAGTGGTTAGAACCTGATGAAACGCTTTGCCAGAGAGACCCTCAGGACACAACTTAAAGGTCCGTTCCAATCCGCTACGATTAATTTTGGATCACTTAGAATAGAAATAAAAGGCTATTGGAGGGATGAGGGTGGCATAAGCTAGCCAGGAACAAGAAAGAGATGCTATAATAGGAGCAGCGGTAGCAGTGGCAGTGGCTAACCTCAACAGGAGGCAGCCAAAGGAAGAAAGCTCAGCAGCGCAAGCAACATAACAATTGCCTAGATCAGTAATGCCAGCAGTAGACCCTAACAGCATCCAGTAGTGGATGACTTGCTTTTGCAAGCACAATCCGCCATCCTTCGATAGAGTGATTGACATCCAAGCAGCAAAGGACTGGATCATGATTTTCAAAGTTCTGAACTGTCTGACTAAGCGGAAAGCCCAAATGGCTATCTACCAGCTAGAAAAGGACATTGATCATTAGTAGGAAGAATATCAAGATTCTTCTGGATGCTTGGAACACGAGAGCGACATAGGAAGTGTTCCTAGAGTAGTCTTACAAAAAGTATTTCTAAGGTCAATCAGGGACAAAAGGGAAGCAGAATTCCTAACCCTGAAGCCGAGGAATAACGAGTCATTTGATGAGTATTTAGCTAAGTTTAAACGTCCTTCTCACTACTTCAGTTACTAGCATGACCAAGATGATGAAAGATAGATGACCAAAAAGATGGTCAGAGGACTAAAGCAGTCCTTAAGGGAGATGATTGCTCCCCAGCGATTCAAGTACTTCGACATGGCAGATAAGGCCTGCCAAATTATGAAGAATAGCTTGAACCACCATTTGATGATTGAGCCTACTCCCAAGTTAGAGAAGCGAGATTAGGGTGGCACCCCTTCTGATATAAACGGGAAGAGGAAGAGGCTATAGGACAACCGAAAGAGTAAGAAGGAGGGTAAACCCTCAAATAGCAAGGAATGCCAACCTGTGGTAGAAGTCAGAGTAATAGACCATGTATGGCTAGATAGAATGTCTGTTACAGTTATAGTGAGCCTGGACACATCTTGAAAGAATGCTCATAGAATACGGAAAAGGTAAGGTCACGTACCCAAGGACGAGTATTTGTTATCACAGGGGAAGAAGCCTGGAAGTCTCTGGAAATGATCCAAGGAACGATCATTTTCAACAACTCCCCAGTGATTGCAATGTTTAATTATGGTGCTAGTCATTCTTTTATTTGTATGCCTAAGCTAAAAGACTTGGCTTGATTTTACATACGTTGCCTTATGACGTGCATGTGTCCACACCAACACAAAAAGAGGACAATTACATCCGATGTGTGCTTAAACTATATAGTTGGTTATGAGCACTATCATATTGCCTTAAACGTGATATGTATGCCTCCATGAAGTTGATGGGGTGATGGGATTGAATTGGTTATCGTCCCATAATGGCAAGGACAAAACCATGATCCTACCCTCGAGAGAAATGGAGTTAAATCCAGAAGTTAAGTTAAACTTCATAACAAAAGACCAGGTAATGGTACGATGAATGAAGTTACGTGAGACTAGCAGATGTTAAGAGAAAAGTGTGTTTCGTCATAATAAACCAAGAGAGTTAGTGGCGATGAACAAATACAGAGTGATTACCAGAAGAGGTGGTAACTTTCGTCACTACAAACAAGGATTCTAGTCCTGACGAACAAACACAATAACCCTCAGATGTTGAGGTGATATCTCAACAAGACGTAACGACTTTTAGAGGTCGCAAAGAGTAAGATAAGTAGAAGTTAGAAAGAGAAAGGTAGCCACTAATTAGAATTATCAGATTCCCCCTAAAGACGAAGGGTAATGATGAGGAGTTGAACGATAGTTAGGGGTTGAGTCTGTACACCATTAAGAAGGTGTAAGTGGCAACCTAAGCTAGACAAGCTGTTACAGCCTCATTAGGGCTAGGGCACCATGATAGAGTAGCTATCTCAAATCCCAGAATAGATGAATAGGAACTTTGAGATAGTGAGGTCCAGATGGAAAGCCTTAGTGAAATGTCTTAAGGATCAAGAAGAAGAGGACGAGACATATAGCTATGCAGGGAACTAGCTTAGAAGTTGGCATGTTCCCCTTAATGTTTACTCAGTCGCTTGGAGTTTAGGTTGAGAGGCACCCTTTTTCAAGGGATAAGTTCTTGGCCAGGAATCTTCCTAAAGAAAATGGGAATTGGTCCTCCAAGTTAGAATTGATGTTGCTCAAGATGGAGCAAAATGCCCTATCCGAGCAGGAAAGGGAAGCGGTCGAGGCAGGGCAAGCAGAGTTGACCTTACCCAATGGAAGTATGACTAGCCAAGAATGAAGCTAGGCTTAGATGTACCTAAGCTTAGCAGAGTACTAGAGCAAGTAGAAAGAAGAAGAATCTCAAAGTCCTCTCCCTACGACTTCCAAAAGCAACTGTGAACAGAAAAAGAGGCTCCCCTTTTGGGATGAGATGCCTTGTTGGCATGCTACAGACATAGCAACCAGCAAGAGCTTGCACTCCTTGCATTTGAAATGCCAGGCATTATGCATGTTAGAGTATACTCCTACTGAAAAGGAAAGTAGAGGACAGAGAAGTTGCAAGTCCTCTCTTTATAACGTTCTAAAATAGTAAGAGATGGTAAAAACAACTAGAGAAATAAGAGAACTCCTAAGAAAGATTGGCTTAGGCACCTAAAAAGACAAATAGGTAGCCTAGGGAATTGACATGAAGTCTAAAAGAATGGTATTGGTTCTTGGAACAGTTTTGGGGAATTATCAGTTAAGTGACTAACTGAGAGGAGGTGACTATACTTTGTCCTATGGTCAAAAGTCTCCCAGAGATCTTAAGAGCATGGTACCACTTTGGGAAGATGAGGGCCAAGGATGAGTTGAGGATGTGGAAACCTCCTTCGGCTGTAAACCAGTACTGAGAGAGTACCCATGATTTCCTTCCAGAAAACCTTATCATTAATTAGGCCAGACTTAATTTCCTTCTGATTAACAGAGGAAGGCCAAAGTTAGAGGAGTTAGAGCCATAAGACCTGAGAAAGAGACATTCAGGCTAGCTCTAGATACAAGAAGAACCCATGCGATATAATGATAGACAGAGTATTGACGGATAGATCCTTAAGATGGGGGGAAAGAAAATAATGTAAGCTGAGAAGACCCGACTAAAGACAGATCAAGAAAGAGGTCTAAGACAGTAAAGTACTGGGGTTGACCTATCAGAATTAGTGCCTCAATTTCCCATAAGCACTGTTCATTTAAGTATGCCTGGGCAAGAGTAACCTAGTGATCGGTAACCTTTGCGAAGCAATATAAGAGGGTGCAAAAGCCAGAAATGTTAGCTATTTTGGCAAGAATGCACTAAGTTGAGCAGATAATGGAAGATGAAAGTTAAGGAAGCTGTTAGGCTACCGAGTGTCCTAAGCAGTAGGGTTTCAGACTAAGACCTGAGATTTACTTGATGTTTTGGAGGTCCTTATCAAAGAAATGGACATTACTCTCAACTTCAGTATAGCCTACCATCTTGAGACGGATAGGCAAACACAAAGAATGATATGGATGTTAAAAGATATGCTACACACATATGTGCTTGATTTTGGCGGTAACTAGGATATGTACTTACCGTTAGCTGAATTCGCTTAAGATGACAGTTTGCATGCAAGTGTTTTGAATGGCGACATATGAAGCACTCTATGGGAGGAAGTGTAGATCTCCCTTGTGCTGGATAGAGTTCGATGAAAGAAGTAAGTATGGTCTAAGTTAGTGGATCAGACTACCCAATAGATTAAAGTTATTCAGCAAAGACTTCTAACTGCTCAAAATAGACGAAAGAGCTACCCCGACATTAAAGGAGACCGTTAAAGATTGAGGTTGGTGACTAAAGTGTGACCAACAATGGAAGTCAGTCGATCTCTAAAGATTAAGAAGTTGAGTTCAAACTACGGTGGACCACTTTGAATTTTGTCCAAGACTGGACCAGTAGATTAAAAGTGACCCTTTCCCCCGAATGTAAATCAAAATTATGATGTCTTCCATGTCTCCCAATGAAGAAGTACCATCTAGACTCGACACATGTCATAAGCTATGATGACATTGTGCTCCAAGACAACCCGTCTTTTAAGATCAAACTAGAGAAAAATTATTGATCAGAAAGTCGAATAGTTGAGAAACAGGCAGTTTCCACTAGTCGAGGTTGTCTGGAAAGGTCTTATACTGAAAGAAGTTATGAGAGAGATGGAGACTAAGATAGAGGAAAAGTATCCTGAACTTTTCCAATGAGATACGCTTCAAATTTCGAGAACGAAATTTATTTAGAGGAGGAGAAATGTCACATCCAGTAATATAGCATTTAGGAATAGGGATATTCCTAAATAATTAAGGGTAAAAAATGACAAGGAGAAATCGAAGAATTTTGGTGGAAAATAATTATTATAATTTTCCAAGCCAATTATGAAAAGTTTGACTAATTAAGGAAAATTGGTCAAAAATAATTATGGAAAAATATTTCCAAGCCTCAAAAATTAAGAAAAAATAAGGACAATGTTCCTTGAGAATTATATGGGATTATAAAATTGGTTTTATGACCAAGTTGCCCTTAGAGAAATTACAAAGGAATTTAAGGGCGATTTAAGCTAGTTTAAGGTCCTTTATTTGGAAAATTCCAAATAAATATTTTTAAGGAGGATAAAATCCCAAGAAAATTCCTATGATGTCCCAAGGAATTATAAGAGATTATGAAATTAGAAGAAGACCCTTAAGTATCCAAGATTTTTCCCAATTCCTTTGAAAAGAGGAAAAATCACTAAAGGGAAGGAAAATAGTTTTCCTTTTTATTTAATTATTGGGAAATTAAATTTGAGACAAAGAGGGTAATTTGGGAAGATAAAAATGAGGAGAATAATTTATGGATCTGATATAAAATAATTACAGAGGCCAGAGCACAGTAATTGTAGAAAAGAAGTTAAACCCGGAGTACAAGTGCACCGATAAAGTGTTAATCAGAGTCTTGCACTTTGCTTGGCCCATAAGTCGCCACTTGTCAAGCCTTCAATGGATGGTAATTAAAGCTTTCCAAGTGTCAAGCTACCAATAGAGAGGATCTTGACTTTGGAGTTTAATTACATTATGATTTAAGTTAATTAAGAGAGAGGATTAAGACTAAGTAAGCATTTGACACTTGGCAAATCATTAATGATGGTTGGTGGGATATTTTGTGAACATTAATGAGCTTTTCCTCCCCCTAAATCAGATCATATTTCGTCCAAGGCATGAAGAGAGGGAAAAAGAGAGAGCTTGAAGGGAAATCAAGCAAAACGCAAGCATATTTGATCTTCCAACTAAGATCCAAGCTTGGTAAGTTGTCTTAAGATGTTCCTTGCTTTGCTTTATTACTTTGTATGGTTGAGATTTCTGGTTTTCCCTCTTCATTTGGAGCTGGCTGAAATGCTTATGGGGTAGGGGAGGAAGTTTTATGGTCCAATCTTGCTAGAACACTTCAAAGTATGGTAGATCCTAGTGGTTACAAGTGGTTGTAAGTTGATTTTAGAGTGTTTCCTTGGTTGTGTTGCTTGAGACCCATTTCAGCCAAAGCAAGATCTGAACCCTAGGATGTGTTTTTCAAATTTTTGAGGCTTCCATTATGTTCAAAATGGAAAATAGTGTAGGGTAAACCTAAAGAACAAGAGTTGGAAGCCATAGAATCAAAGTTGCAATTTTTGGATTTTTAACCCTAATAGTTTGGTCAAGCTAAAACTAAAAGAAGGAAATTTATTTTGTTAAATCCAAGTAGATATTTGGAATCTACATGAAAAATCATGTAGGAATGAGTTAAGAGGGAATTTTTAGAGTTAAAGGAAATAAACTCTAAAAATTCAAGAATAAAGATTGAAGCTTTAAGGGGCTTAAGAATTACTTGAGTTATGTTATTGATTCTTATGTGGAATGGTTGATGATTCTTGCTGCCCTTTTTGTGGATTGTCATACTAGGGTTTGGCATTTGTGGAAGCAAGAAAGAAGAACAAGAAAATCAAAGAGCATTGGATTAAGGTAGTAAGATTTAATTAACCTTAATGTTGAGTGTTGCATTGATTGCTATGCAATTTCATGTGCTATTATGTGGTTGAACTAAATGATGATGATGATTGTATAGCTATACTCCTTGCTTTATGTGCCTTGGCTATTGCATGTTAGAGTGCTACATGTATGAGGTAAAGTAGTTCCCTATTAATAGCAAAAGGTTGAAATGCTTGTAATTGATGCATGTTAATGTTTTGGTTGATTGATCTTGCTACTGGGATTTCTTAAAATCTCATCCCCCAAATACAATCTAACATTTTAGGGCCTAAAACTCCCAAGGGCAAGCTACAAATTGGAGGCTAAATTCTGGTGTCACACCATAAAAATTCATAGACTTTTGGTTATGTATAAATATCAATGGTTGGTGCTGTAATCTCTAAGTAGGACATCCGTTTAGGGCCATTTTTTATTAAGTTACCGAACGAATTTCCACATGAAATTTGGTGTACTTAAATTTCACATCCTGGGCTTCAAATAGATAGGTAGCATGTTAAAAATGGCCAACTACATGATTTGTAATGATTTTTCAAAGTTAAAGTTCATAACCTGGAAAAAGGATTTTTGCCAAATAAAGAGAGGTGAATTTCACAAAAAACTGATACTTCTTCAAATGGAATTGGATCATAATATTAATTTTCCTTGAAATAGGACTTAAAGAGCTTTAAATAAAATTTTGAACCACCCCATTTGGCGTTTTGTGGAATAAGTTATGACTTTTTTAAGTTGAGCCAGCAAACTGGATTTTTACCCGATGAACAGTAAAAATCCGAAAATTAGCGCTTTTCATGAATTTTTGAGCCCAAGACCATCAAATGTGGTCTGAAATGGTTTTAATTAAACCCTAAATGGATCCGATAGTAAGGTGTGACACTCCCTCCCCTCATATTTTGGCCAAGCAAGGGAGCCATAGGGGAAACTCTATCGCTCTTGCATCTAGAGAGAGAAAGAGCTATTTCTAGTGAGAGAAAGTCCACCTAAGTTCAAGCTTCAAGATCAAGGTATGTGGTGGTTGTAGCATCTGGTTTGATGCCTATTTCAAATTATTTACTGTTCATATCTGATTCTAAAATTTGGCATGCTTAAAGTACACTCTGTGATCTTTAAATCCATGGGTAGAACACTTCATTTGGATATGTGTACGATTTATGGTGATTTTTCAAAGTTAGGGTTTGAAATCTGGAAACAGTGTTGAACTTTCGGAAGAGTTTTGAGTTTCGTACAATTCTGGTGCTGTTCAGCGTAGAATTGGTTCCTGAAACTATTTTTCCTTTAAATTTAACTTAAGGAGCTTTCACTGAGACTTAGAACCACTCAATTTTGATTTTTCTAGAATTAATTAGGAATTTTCAAAGTTGAGTAAGAATTCTGGAATTTCTGCATGAACAGTACCCGCGAACCATAATTTCCAGATTTGATCTTATTGAATCTAAGGCCATCTAAAGTGGTCCTAATTGATAAGAAATGGATCTTAAGGATGGGAAATGATAAGATTTATGTTAGAAAAGTTGGAAAGAAAACCCTAAGACTAAGAGAAAGGGTTGAGGTTCAAGAAAGCTAGTCTTGAACTTTATGTAATCTAGTGGTCCTAATGGATTGTTTGATCATGATGGTTATGTTTATGACGTTTGGAACAGCCAAGAGGATATTTGGTGATGTTAACCGAATGTCCACATGGTTGGAAAGTCAAGGGAGTCAAAGGAAAAGTAAGAGGAAAGCTTGAGATGCAAGGTAGTGAACTTACCTATTGTCATTGCTTGATGTTGTATGCTTGTGTGTTTCTGTGTACATGTTATTGAACATTATTGTGACATGTTTTAGCTTCTGTAATTGCTATTCATGATGAGTAGATTATGTCTCCATGGCCATGCATCAAGAAGTTAGCTTTGAGCATGCTAGTATGTCACTAATTAACAAGAGAATAAACAAGTTGCGTGTAGTGCATGAGCATCCATCTAGTATGATTAATATGGTATTGTTTGCTACTGAGATTCCCCCAAATCTCACCCCCTCCCTAACCAACTATTTAGGTCAATCAATGATGGGCACTAACGGCATGAGAAGCAAGGAGAAGAAAGTGGAGAATTATTAACGTTAATGATTGAGATTATGTTCAATGTATAATTCTCCTATGTTGTAAATTATGTTATGAATGCCATCAATTCAATGTATGTGCTTAGGATGTTTATGACATGAGTGAAAGTATATTAGTATGAATGAGAAAGATTAAACTCATATTATGTATGTCAAAGAAATAAAAAGAATTAAAGTAAGGAGATATTAAGGGATAAAACGTAGGTCCTGAAGCAGTTAGTTTTGAGCTTCAGTTTGACCTATCAAATGAATGAGTTAAGTCATGAGATTTGTTAGACTCATAGTACACATCCCAAGCTTTAAAACGAGAGGTAAATCACCTTATTTGGATGTGTATATGAAGTGATATGAATTTTCAAAGTTAAGGCACAGAATCTGGAAAGTCCAGATTTTACCAAACGAATAGTAATCTTAATCTAATAAACTATACGTTTTCAGTGAGGATGAGTTCAGTTGAGTATTTTTCCCTTAAAGAGTATTGAAATATATTTTCATAGAATTTTGGAACACCTCCATACGATTTTTCTAGAATTAGTTATGATTTTTCAAAGTTGGATCTGTAATCTGAAAACTAGACAGTGAACAGTAATTTTCTGAAAATTAATGTCCAAATTGAAATTTTTAAGTTTAAAACCATCCAAAGTTGTCTGGAATGGTTCTAAATGACTGCTAAGGTACTATATAAGTAAGGTGTGACAACACACATTCATGAAAACATAACAGAAGACATAATAAAAACACAAAGAACTAAGCAGCAGATTTCTTCTCCCTCTTTTTGTCAGCATCAGAAGAGGAAGGAGAAAAGATAATAGGCAAGGTAATGGGAATAGGGAGAGGGGGAAGCTGGGAAAACAGAGAAAGGGCCTGAGAAATAGGTGGAAGAGTTAAAGAGGAAGCAGGTAGAGGAACTGTGATAATGGCTAAGGTAGCAGGAGGAGGAGTAGGAGATAATGTGAAAGAGACAAAAGGTGAAGTAGAGGTAGGAGAAGTGGGTATAGGTGAAATAGGTGGTTCAAGCTCAAGGTAAGAAGGAGATGGTGGGTGAGAGAGAAGGTCCTCAAACTTGAAGAAAGTGCTAGGGGCCGAGAAGTTTGTGTAGAGTAAGGTAACCAAGTTTTTCAACTCTTTGATCTCCTTGTCAATATGATCAAATCTCTATGAGATCTCTTTTTCCAAGATTACCATGGCTTGACGATGAAGATCCAATATCTTGGAAAGTCTAACAAATTTCTTCTCTGAAATTTCCCTATAGTCTTTAGCCGTGGCATACATCCTTTTTTCAAATTCTTGAAGTTTAGTTTGGAATAAATTCCAAATGGTTTTACCATAGAATAGAGCTGGTAATACGGGCTGGCGTGCAAATACAGGCCAGCCCGTGAAGGGAATTGAAAGACGACACGAGTGGAAACTAAATTTTAAAACTTTCAATCCCTTGCCCGGATCTACCGATCGCGTTTAAGTCAAGTAGTAAGAAGCATTACCTTCGGTGTTCGATTTCTTGATGGCTTGGTGATTCCACCATTCAGGATGCCTCTACTCGTCTCCTTTGTCGTTCGAAGTCAACAACTCCGGTCGGCTTCCTCTACCGGTATCCACACGAATAGCCCTCAATCTCGAACGACGTGCTAGCGTCTTTGTCCGTCTAGGGTTTTCGAAATTCCGTCCTCCCTTCTCTCTTTTTGGCCGTCTCTTATCTGCAAGTGCTTTCACTCTCACTCACTAAAACCCTAGCTCCCTAATATCAAATATATAGGATGCTATAGGTATTATGAATGATATTTAATTTCGAAATTAATCCTAAATTAATTCTGAAATTAATACAATATCAAATATTGCATAATCAGATAAGAGAACAATTAAATAAATACAGTTTATATTAAATCTGTCTCACAGATTTAATTCACCTATTTATTTAATTCTAAAATAAAGATATGACGGAATTAATTTACATAGATTTAATTTATCCTTATAAATTAAATCTAACAATTAATATCTCTTATATTTATATAATATATATATACGAATATATATATATACACACACACGTCCACCCTATATTATTCATTGAATCTGGATATATCTTAGATTGAATGAATCTGGACATCATAACTCATGTTGGGCTATTTTGTGTGCGACCCTATAGGCCCATATGAAGTTGGCAGCGGGCCATTAACTATAATGACTCACAAGTCGTAAGCGGTCTCTAGCAAGACATCACGACTACCCAAAACATATGAGGATCATTGAACGATGCAACTTTTCATACAACCATATCACGTCCCTTTTGTCACACGATATTTTGGTCATGGATGAGGCATGGAGAACGTCATCCTCCTATTCATGACTGTTATTTTCTCAATCCCTGAGTAGTCTGAATATAGAAATGGAACTACCTTTCCATTACAGTATGGCCATACATTTCTCAGACTCACTCATCGAGGGCCCCAGTAATATCTCTCTATGAATGTGAGGGACAAATTCCATCTTGACCATTCACATTCCTCCACATGAAAAACCACTAAGCCTGAACATAGTCTTTATGATCACTCGGTCAAAAGTGACTTTTGACTAGGTCAAAGCTGAGCTTTTCTCATGTAGGAATCCATGATGATCTCAGGTCAAAGGGCACAGTGACATGGTTTGTATATGAGAGAAGCTTATGACTTAACCCATGCAGCTCTCTCATAGCGGGTCGGTCCAACACCTTGTACTCTTACATGTGCCTATGACTTTAATTTATATCTCTATATATCTTTAAAGTCATACTGGTCTTATTTCATCTCTGCTCCCACATAGATGACCAACCAGGGACATTTAGGATAAATCATGAGTTATCCAAGGATAGTCATCACAATAAACATGCAAATAATATGATAACGTAATTAATAAATTCATAAATCAACAATGTTCATAGCAAAATGATTAGCCCCTAGGGCACAATTTCCAACAGCCCGCAACGGAGCGGGCTGAAAGCGGTGCGGGCTGAAGTAGCCCGCACCTTGGCGGGCTGGCAGAATGCAAGCCCGCACCCGCCAAAGTGGGTTGGCGGGCTAGCCCGCCAGCCCGCTAGTATTTTTTTAAAAAAAAATTAAAAATATGCTGTTTTTGACACTTGAATGCATTCTTCAGCCAAATGATTATTACTCGTTAAAATTGATGGTTAGTACAATAAAAGTAAAAATCAAGGAAATTACTAGAGAAATGAATTTAACAAGGAACGCAATACCGCATCGAGTAATCACGAGCTTAAGGAACCTTTTCCATAAATGAACAAGCTCATATTTTAGGATTTGGTCCGTTAATATGCAAAAAAGGGTCAAAGACGAAGTAATCTATTTCAATTGTGAGATCTTCAGCCAAATGTACTCAGTATATAAATAATACCATTTTTCAGAGAATAATCTTTGCGTCTTTGCTCCTTCCCTTGGGCATCAAAGACTTTCACCATCAGAGCTGCTTTCACTATCTGAATCAGTGACACTGTTCGAATCCCTAAAACAGCACAACTATGGAGACGGCCAGAGACAAGCTTGTGATTCGTGAAACAAGGTTGCTGCGTTGCGTGCTGTGAAGATGAGTGATTGGGTAAAGAGTGAAGCTGCGTGGCTGCGCCTGCCACATGAAGATGATGGGGCTGGGCGATGGCGATGTGAATCAAGCAGACAAGGAGTGAGAGAGGCGGTGTCACAATGAGCTACGTGCATGGTCGGCAATGGTGTTTCTGATTTCTGGGGAGTGGGGACTGCGTGGTGGCCGCGTGATGATGGAGTGAGCTCAAATTCTCGGTCTCTCAGAAGTCAGAACATTAGAACAGTAACTGAAACTCTGAAAGGCTGAAGGAGTGAAGGACTCAAGGGTGAATCGGCGAAGGGCGAAGGGCGAAGGCTAGCACTGGTTACTGGTTAGGGACTTAGTGACTTACAGGCTGGTAGCACGATTTTGTTTTAAGATAATTTATGATTAAATTTAAATTTTCAGTTTTTTAGGTTGGGCTGAAAACAAAAAATGACCTGGTGAAGTTGGACCACCATAAAATATATGGACCATGAGTGATAAGTCCATGATTGTGGGGTAGGGATGTTGAGTTATCTAAAAAAAAAAAAAAGGGGGCTAGCTCGCTAAACCGCAAGCTAGCCCGTGGCAGAGCGGGCTTTAGGCGGTGCGGGCTGACAAAGTTCAGATTTTGGCGGGCTAGCATTTCCCCAACCCAAACCCGCTCTTTTAAACGGGCTAACGCGGGCCGACCCCGTTTTATCGGCTCTACCATAGAATGAGGGACCAGAGGTTTGAGAGGGTTCTGCAGAAGACTCAGCCTCATCCTGGCCCTTTAAAGCATTTGTCACTGGCTGTTTTCCTTTCTCTTTCCTTGCCAGTTTTTGTGAAGACTGAAAGGGCACTAGAATTCTCATTTTATTGAGCTGATTAATTCCAAATGCAGGAACCTTTACTTTGACTTCTCCAGGTTCAAATAGTGCAATATTGTTTACTTGGAGAAAGTATGTGACTACTGAGGATAGGGGATGGGTGTGGATTTGGACTTATTGAGTGTGAAATTCTTCATCTCACTATAGATCAAGGCTCTAATATTGATTTTCTCTCTATTGATTATTCTAGCCAACAGTAGGTAGTCATCCAGGTTTAAGTGTGAGAAGCTGCCAGACTTGTTCACTATGCTCCTCGAATAAATGTAGTGGATTATTCTATAATAATCACACATTTGTTTTGGTGGGAAGTTTACCTCTCCTGTGTAGCTATCACTTTGCATCAGAATCTTGCATGCTTTTATGTCATTCATGTCCCCTCCTCTGACGTATTCAGAATTCCATAGAAATTCATTTATCTTAGCTAAAGTGAGAGTAATGGTTCTGCCTCTGAGTTTTGTTATGAGATAATTATTCACTAAATTATCTTGGTCATCATACTCTTCTACAGATTCCATGTTGCAGTAAAATCTCTTAACCACTTTAGAACAGTATTTGCCACCAATACTCAGCCAGTTAGAGCAGTGTTCCAAAGAGTTACTCAAATACAATTTGATTTTCTCATCCTTTTCCAAACTATCCAGATTTATAGAGACCACAGGATAAAATTGTTGAGTTGTAAAATCAGATTTAAACTTTATCATGCTTACATCTTGATCTAAGTTTCCAACCAAGAATTCAGATGGTGATTCGGAAGGTATACCTTGGGCAGAAGACTGTTGAGACACACCTTCTCCTATTCTCTGTTTCTTTTGCCGTGGATGTCTGGGTATAGGAATGTTTAATGCTATGTCCACAGCTTTCTGAACTGAGAATTCTTTATCAGATTCTGTCTCAGATTCTTCAGTCACAACTGGCAACTTGGATTTTGAGTGTGGAGACCGCCTCTGTGGTGTAGGTTGCTTAGTTCCTTCAGCCTAGCTTTCTCTGATTTTAAGTACTCCCTTTTTCTTTGAAGGCTTTTGCCTCACTTTGGGTCTGTATCTCTTTTTCATTGTAGGAGGAGCAATCTCTTTGGATTGAGTTTGCTTTTTGGTGTTTTCTTCCTGGTCACTTCCAATTTGTTTAACGCTCACCATTTTTCATTACACCAAAGGATTCTGGAAGATTGATCGGTGGATTAAGTGTTCGAAGTGTTTGGTAGTGATCGAGAGGGCTTAAGGAGTGATTTCAAGTGAAGTGAAAAGGGAGATTTAATGAAACAGTGAATTATCGACTATTACGTGAAAACAGGGGAAGTGTTTTATCGAGCTAGGGTTCTGAAACTGACGAGGTTTTCCAAAATTTGAACATTATAGATACATAATTTATCGATTAATGCATGATCGATCATGTGTTCGATAAATAAGAAGAACACATAAGAACACTGAAGTCAATTATCGATTAGGTCATCAATCAATGAATAATCGATCTCATTATCAATAAATGTTAAGTAAAATCACGTACCTGGTCTAGTTATCACTCATTTGATCGATTAATATTTTATCAATCAGCTTATCAATAATTCTTACTCATTTGTCAGATTTGACTGAGATTCTTCGTTGTTGTTGATCAATAATTGAGTGATCCATAAGCTTATTGATAAGTTTCCTTTCATCGTCTCTGGTCAATTCCATATGCCTTATTTGTCGATCGGTTGATCGATAATTTATGCCTATTCAAGACATAGTTATCAAAGTCTTCATCAATCATACCATACTCTATTCGCCTCTGTTTTTCCATGACAAAGCAGAACTTCCTACAAAACAAATTTCTATATACTCTGATGCTTAAGTTGGTCTTTTAATCATCAAAACTTTAAATCTAAGTACTTAAATTAGAGAAGTAGTATAAGATTTCTTACAGTTCATTGGGATTTACCATTCCCAATTCTCTCATGAAGTAATTGAATTTCTGTTGATCGAGAGGCTTTGTGAATATATCTGCTATCTGATATTCAGTGCGAATGAATTATGCTTTCACATCTTTCTTTTAAACATGGTCCCGTATGAAATGATGTCGAACATCAATGTGCTTGGTTTAGGCATGATGAACAGGATTCTTGGATAAGCTTATTGTGCTTGTATTGTCACACAGAATTGGTATTTCTTTCAAGTTGATTTCCAAATCTTCTAGTTGCTGCTTTAACCATAGAATATGGGCACAACAGCTTGCAATGGTGACATATTCTGATTCTGTAGAGGATATTGCCACAGTATTCTGCTTTTTGCTTGACCAAGAGACAAGGCATCCTCCCAAAAACTGACATTGTCTACTAGATGTCTATCTTATAGCCTCCATAATCAACATCTGAGTATCCCATTAGATATTCTGCTCCTTTCTCCAGATGCTAGATTCCTAAATTTTGTGTTCTAACAAGATATCTGAGGATTCTTTGACGGCTTCTTTGTTACACCTTACTTATATAGTACCTTAGCAGTCATTTAGAACCATTCCAGACCATGTTGGATGGTCTTACACTTAAAAATTTCAATTTGGACGTTAATTTTCGGAAAATTACTGTTCACTGTCCAGTTTTCAGATTACAGGTCCAACTTCAAAAAAATCATAACTAATTCTAGAAAAATCGTATGGAGGTGTTCCAAAATTCTACGGAAAGCACTTTCAATGCTCTTTAAGGGAAAAATATTCAACTGAACTCATCCTCATTGAAAATGTACAGTTTATTGGAATAAGATTACTATTCGTTTGGTAAAATCTGGACTTTTCAGATTTTGCACCTTAACTTTGAAAATTCATATCTCTTCGTATACACATCCAAATGAGGTAATTTACCACTCATTTTAAAGCTTGGGATGTGCACTATAAGTATACCAAATTTTGTAACTTAACTCATTCATATGATAGGTCAAACTGAAGCTCAAAACTAACTACTTCAGGACCTACGTTTTATCCTTTAATATCTCCTTATTTTAATTCTTTTTATTTCTTTGACATACATAGCATGGGCTTAATCTTTCTCATTCATCTCATATACTTTCATTCATGCCATAAATATCCTAAGCATATACATTGAATTGATGGCATTCATAACATAATTTACAGCATAGGAGAATTATACATTGAATAATAATATCAATCATTAGCATTAATAATTCTCCACTTCTTCTCCTTGCTTCTCATGCCCTTAGTGCCCATCATTGATTTGACCTAAATGGTTGGTTAGGGAGGGGGTGAGATTCGGGGGAATCTCAGTAGCAAACAATACCACATAATCATGCTAGATGGATGCTAATGCACTACACGCAACTTGTTTATTCTCTTGTTAATTAGTGACATACTAGCATACTCAAAGCTAACTTCTTGATGCATGGCCATGGAGACATAATCTACTCATCATGAATAACAATTACAGCAGCTAAAACATGTCACAATAACATTTAATAACATGTACACGGCAACACACAAGCATACAACATCAAGCAATGACAATAGGTAAGTTCACTACCTTGCACCTCAAGCCTTCCTCTTACTTTTCCTTTGACTCCCTTGACTTTCCAACCATGTTAGCTTTTGGTCAACATCATTAAACATCCTCTTGGATGTTCCAAAGGTCCTAAACATAGTCATAATGATCATACAATCTATTAGGACCACTAGATTACATAAAGTTCAAAGCTAGCTCTCTTGAACCTCAACCCTTTCTCTTAGTCTTAGGGTTTTCTTTCTAGCTTTTCTAACATAAATCTCATCATTTCCCATTCTTATAATCCATTTCTTATCAATTAGGATCACTTTAGATGGCCTTAGATTCAAGAAGATCAAATCTGGAAATTTTGGTTCGCGGGTACTGTTCACGCAGAATCTCCAGAATTTTTGCTCAACTTTGAAAATTCATAATTAAATCTATAAAAATCCAAATTGAGTGCTTCCAAGTCTCACTGAAATATTATTAAGTTAAATTTAAAGGAAAAATAGTTTTAGGAACCAATTCTATGCCAAACAGTACCAGAATTGTATGGAACTCGACACCCTTCTAAAAGCTTAACACTGTTTCCAGATTTCAAACCCTAACTTTGAAAAATCACCATAAATCGTTACACATATCCAAATGAAGTGTTATACCCATGGATTTAAAGCTCACAGAGTTTACTTTAAGCATGCAAAATTTTAGAATCAGATACACACAGTAACTAATTCGAAACAGGCATCAAATCAGCACGTAATTCTTCCAATTTCCACATAGATCCACTTGAAACAACCTCTAATCAATGTGTTCTAGCTAGATCTAACATCAAAATCATCCTCCCCTAAGCTTATGTCAATTCGGCCAGCACCTCCTCTTAGGGGATCTCACATTTTTTTTAACCATAAAACCAAAGATTCAAAGCAATAAACAAGAGGGAACAACTTACTAACCTCAGATCTAAACTCGGTTGATCAAAGTAGGTGTCTTCCTCTTGATTTAAGCTTCAAGAATCAAAATTGCAAGAGTTTCCCCTTATGTTCATCAGCTTGGCCGAAATGGGGGGAGGGAGAGTGCCTATTTATAGCCAAAAAGTTGGCTTGAATGGACCAAAATGCCCTTGGTAGCTAATAGAAAGGGTAAGGGCAAATTTGGAAGTTCAAGTGGACTTTTGCATCATCATTGCATCATCTTATTACATCATGCTTACCTCAACCTTCTAGAAGATGCCAAGTGTCATGAAAGTGGTGGAGGAGATGGGAGATTAGATCCTAGCCGTTGGATCAAACTTGTTTCATAAGCTTCCTCCGAATTTACTTGGCCCACGTTTCTCCGGCTTTCTTTATGGCCTTTCGGAGCTCAGAAAATTGTTCTGTCTACTTTATAAATTCTCTTTAATTCTAGAGAATATCTATGAATTTTATTAGGCCATAACACTTCCTTTAAACCTTGCATAAAAATTCATTTACCAAAATACCCTTTTATCGGCAAAACCGGCTCTTTAATTTCTTAAAGCCACTCTACTGGCCTTTTGGTTGCGGGACTAATTTTATAAATTAGTACAACCTTTCAACCATTTAACCTCATTTTTGTATACACTTTTGAGGTCTCTTGCTATTTCAAATAATTACCTCAAACGGTATACTTTTTACGGTAATAACCTCATAAATTCCGTTGAAGCTGCCTCAGGGGTATTTTCATCTTTTCTCTTCATAGAAGAGCCTTAGAATATTATTTCCCATTTTCTAGGATTTTTCTTAGAATTTTCTGTATCCTCTTCCATTTTTACCCCTGTTGGTCATAACTTTCTGAATTTACAGTTTAGTCCCTTCTTGGACTTAGCTTCATATAATCTTCTCTTTGAGGCTTCTAGCTTAACCTTTGGCCTGTATCTAGTCTCTTTTCTCTTTTTGGGCCTTCGAGACTTTACTGGAGCCTCTAACCTTAATTATACTCGAGCCCCTGAAAACTTTTACTTTGCAGTGTAGTCCCTGAAACTGCTTTAACTTCCTTTTTCATCTTTGGGACTTCTGCTCACAGGGTCTGGTAACCTATTTAATTTAGGCTATTTCTGGAACTTCTAGGCCTAAAAGTCTGGATGTTACATTCTTCATGTGATTCCTTGGGAGTTGATTGGTATCTTGCATACATTCCCACACTGAATTGGATATTTGGCCAGCTTGCCGTGAGATAGAGTAGTGATCCAATCATTCCCTATATTTGGTCAGATTCACATGTTTACCCTTCTCGTCTGCGTCCAGTGAGATGGTAGAGCTCATAGGAGTTTTCACACTTTTAGCATTTTCTAATCCATATTTCTTTAGTAACTCCTTGAGATACTTCGTTTGGGATATGAATATGCCATTTCTCTTTTGCTTGATTTGGAATCCCGGGAAGAAGTTCAATTCTCCTATCATTGACATCTCAAACTCACCTTACATTAACTTAGCGAACTCTTGATAGAGATCTTCATTAGTAGCTCAGAATATAATATCATCCACATAAATTTGAACAATTAACAGTTCTTTTCTATTTCTTTTGATGAAAAGTGTAGTGTCCACTTTGCCTCTTTCAAAACCTTTTTCTATCTGGAAATTGCTAAGCCGTTCGTACCAAGCTCTAGGAGCTTATTTTAAACCATATAAAGTATTTTTCAGTATGTAAATATGATTAGGAAAATTTGGATCTTCAAAACCAGGTGGTTGTTCAATGAAAACTTCTTCCAAAATATAACTGTTCAAAAATGTACTTTTAACATCCATTTGATATAATTTAAAATCTTTTATGCAAGCAAAGGTTAAGAGTACTCATATAGCTTCCAATCTAGCTACTGGAGCATATGTTTCCTCATAATCAATACCTTCTTCCTAATTATAGCCCTTAGCTACCAATCTGGCTTTATTCCTGACAATTTACACAGATTCATCGAGCTTATTTTTGAATACCTATTTGGTGCTTATGACTGGATGGTCATTAGGTCTGGGTACCAATTCCCAAACTTGGTTTCTCTCAAATTAGTTCAGCTCTTTCTGCATTGCTGCTATCTAGAATTCATCAGACAGAGTTTCGTCAATATTGGTTGGTTCAATGTGTGAAATAAATGCAGAAAAAATGCACTTCATTGAACATTTGTCTCTGGGTTTTAACCCATTCATTGACTTTACCAATGACTTGTTTCAGAGGATCATTTCTATTATGTCTCTAAACTTTAGGTTGTTCAAAATTTTCTTGTGAAAGAGGTTCATTTGAATCATCTAGAAACTCTTCTGAAGGACTTTGCTTGAAGATTTGTTCAAATTCAGTTTTTCAAAATTTTGAACGATTTTAGCATCATTATCTATAGGTTTTGAAATTGACTCAGTTTTAGCAAACACAACACGTGTTGACTCTTTAATAGTGAACGTACGTTTGTTAAAAACTCTATCAGCTTTACTACGATTAGAGTAACCGAGAAATAAACCTTCATCAACTTTAGGATCAAATTTACTAAAATTTTCTTTGTTGTTGTTGTGAATGTAGCACTTACTCTTGAAGATCTTTGGATGAGCCAGGTTAGGCTTCCTTCCTTTACAGCTCGTATGGAGTTTTCCCAAGCAATGTTTTGATGTGAGCTCTGTTGGAAATATAGCAGGTCGTGCTCATTACTTCAGCTTAGAACACTTGAGAAATCCCTTTTTCATTCAACATTGCTCTTGCCATTTCTGTGAGCACTCTGTTCTTTCTCTCCATAACTCCATTCTGTTGAGGAGTTCTTGGTGTTAAGAAATTGTGGTCAATTCCATGCTCGTCACAGTAGTCCACAAATTCATTGTCTCGAATTCTCCTCTATGATCAATCTTGATTGACACAATAGAAATACGTTTCTCATTTTGGACGTTTTTGGCAAAAATGATAAATGCACTAAATGTCTCATCTTTAGAGGAAAGAAACAAAGTCCAGGTGAATCTTGAATAGTTGTCAACTATCACAAGAGTATATAAGTTTCCACTGAAACTTTTGACTCTTGACAAATCAACCAAATCCATGTGGAGCATTTGGAGTGGTCTTTCAATTGAGACTGTCTTCTTTGATTTAAATGAAGACTTTGTTTGTTTACCCTTCTGATAAGCATTGCGAACAATATCATGTTCAAGTTGAATTTTAGGCAAACCAATTACTAAGTCCCTTTTTGTTAATTTTGAAAGTTGATTCATGTTAACATGAGCAAGACGTTTATGCCACAGCCAACTTTCCTCATTTTTGCTAGCAAGACAATTTTCAAAAAGTTTTGAATCAATTTGAATAGTATAGCAGTTACTATCCCTTGGAGCTCTCAGTTTTACTCTTAATTCTTCCTTCTTCAGTGGCAAGTCATCATTGCTTATGACTAGACATTCCTCTAAATCGAAGATTACCCAGTTGTTTTTGTGGGTACTCTGACTGACATTGAGTAGGTTGTGACATAGGCCTTCTACGTAGCAAACGTCTTCAACCTTCATCCCTTTGTCGCTTCCTACTTCTCCGATTCCAACTATTCTTCCATATTAATTTCCATTGAAGATCACTTTGCCTCATTCTCTTGGTTTGAGTGACGAGAACTTCTCTGCATCACCCGTCATGTGTCTGGAGCATCCACTGTCGATGTACCACTTCTTTGTCCGGGATGCTTTAAGACATACCTGTAATAGAATGTAACATCCCAAATTTTAGCTCATAGATATAAGTAATAGTACAAGGAAAGGATGATTACTAAGTCCAATGCAACGAAAGTGGTAAATCACATGAAATGGATGCGTATGCTAAGAGTTATGATTTTTCAAAGTTGGCCCCTAAATTTTGCAATGTGCAATGAACTGTGATCGTACAAGTCAAACTTTAAAACTTGATTCTCTAACCTTAAGGCCAATGAATGTGGTTCTGAATGCTTCCGTATAATGCATTGAAGTGTATAAAAGTAAGGTGTGATAGTTTGGTATCAGAGCAAAGGTTCTGGCAGTTGTTTAAATAGAATAGAGGCTCTGGTAAAGGTTTTGACAAAGGTATAATACAAAGGTCTAAGCAGAGTATTGGTTCAAGCAAAGCCCGTTATGAGTGAAATCCTTATCTACGAAAGTAATGGGTTACCAAGATCAGTCTAACTAAGGTTATGAAACTGAGGTGACTTCTCTATGGGAAATGGATATAGAGGAGGAGTAAGGAATAACAGAAAGTAATCTAAGAGATAGGTAGTCACTATTAAGAGACTCCTCCTTAGGAAAGGAATGGTTGAGATGAGAGAGCTTGACCAGGGTATGCGTCAAAGTCAAAAGACTCCCCGAGAGTGTAATGGCTGAGAGTACAATAAGCCAGATAGGGGTATGAGTCAGTACCCTAATAGGGAAGCAAGATGACAACCTAAACCTTAAGTAATCGATGTGACCTCGATAGAGGCAAGGTAACAGGACAAGCTACTTGAGATTTGTTTAAATCCCTGAATAGAGGTAAAAATCTCTAAGGGATAGTAAACAAAGAATTAGATGATATTGAATAAAGAATTGATGATGAGTTAGGTGCCCGACCTAGACACAACACAATAAGGTGATTAAATATTTGCTACGTGATGTGATCAGTGTATGATGATTAATACCTGACCAGAGGAATGATTGGTCAGAAGATAAAAGAAGTTAGAAAGAGTAGAGTCAGGCAAGAACCCTCTTGAAGATAGAGTTGAATGGAAATAGATGAGAATGTGAAAGTTGATGGTTGCACTGAGAACTGATTTATAGATAGAGAAAAGTAAGTTCTCGAAGATGCCTAAAACCCAATTATGCTTAGATGGTTGATAATGTTAAGGACTAAATAGTATTCTATTGTGTCCCTAAGACATCTATGAGAAGTGTGACCATAGTACTCAGGCTAGTCGAGAACCTAAGAGATAAGATCCCTACAGGTGAATGCCACTGCCAAGATGACCAAACGAGTCAGGTTGGGAGGCTCCCTTAATAGGGATTTGACATGTAGGAAGGTGTCAGGGCAGAGACTAAGTAACTGGTAGGTCTTGGCTATAGAATATCTCTCAAATTGGGAGGTGATTTTCTGACACAGAGTTGACACTGCTCTGCCAAGAGCAAGTTATCCTCTGAAGAGAAGGAAGGGGAACTGTTATGATGGGGTTGACAACATTATGAAGGTAACAGTGCGTCCTCCCAGAGCGGAAGAGTTGACATCGTACTTGTGTGAAACATCCTACCTTTAACCCCTCACAGTGCATATTAGTAAGTGTTATGGTTCAAGCAGGTCAAAATACAAGCCCGTGGATTAAAAATTTCAACATAACTACTCGGATTACTTTTCACTATTTAAATTCAGATCTCAGGTCCAATTTTGAAAAAAAATCATAACTACTTCTGTAAAAATCGTATCTCCTTATGTACACATCTAATTGAGGCAATCTACCTCTCATTTTAAAGCTTAGGATTTCTACTATAAATCTACCAAATTTTGTGGCTTAAATCATTCATTTGATAGGTTAAACTGGAGCTACAAACTCACTGCTCCATGACCTACGTTTTATCCCTTAACCTCTTTTTACTTTAATTCTTTCTGTTTCTTTGGCATACATAAATTAGATTTACACTTTCCCAATCATCCTCATATATTTCTATTCATCCCATAAACATTATAATTAAATACATGGCATCATTGGCATCCATAGCATAAATTACATAATAGGACAATTACACATTGAATAATAACATCATTTATTAACATCAATAATTCTCCACTTTCTTCTCCTTGCCTCTCATGCCATTATTACCCACCATTGATTGACCTAAATGGTTGGTTAGGGAGGGTGAGATTCAGAAGAATCTTAGTAGCAAACACTGCCCGTAAGCATGCAAGACATAATGCAAATGCATGACATGTTATAACATTAACACATGAATGCCATGTAAAGTAAGCTACAGCATTTCATGCTTTCATAACATATAGCCAAGGCAAAACATAACATAAACTTGCAAACATAACTTTGCAAACATTTCATCATAGCTTAGTCACATCATGGCAACACAATCACATCATGCAAGCATACATATCAAGCACACAATATAGGTAAGTTCACTACCTTATAACATAGCTTTCCTCTTGCTTTTCTTTTGATTCCCTTGTCTTTCCAACCCTATGGATTTTCAATCAACACCATTAAACATCCTCTTGGATGTTCCAAGGTCCTAAACACATCAATAAATTATGCAAAACAATTATTAGAATCAAGTCATCAACTAATATTTACTTGATTCTTTCTTGAACATACTTGAACTCTAACTTTTGAGTTTCAATTCCAACCTTCCTAAAATTATTTCCACATACTATCCTCACATAATTTTGTACATAGAATCCATTTCCAAGCTCAAAACAATCAAAATCCAATCCTAATGATTCAGAACAGTCAAGGCTGAACAGAATCACAAACTAAGAGAAAGTTGGATTTCTTGCCAAATCAACACAAAACCACTTGATTCTTGTTGTTTCCAAGCCTTTAAACATGATTTTAACATCCATATCATCTTCTTCTATTCCAATAAATTTCGTGCGGCACCTCCCCATAGGATTTCAATGATAAAAAATCTAATCAAACCAACCACCAGCCCAAAATAACAAGGGAGGTAGAAACTACATCAAAAACGGCACACATACCTTGTTTCAGAGCTTGATCTGGCTTAGGATCACTTGGCCTTTCTTTCTCCCTCTTCTTTCTCTCTCTAGAAACCATTTTGTAAGAGCTTTCCCATGGGTTCAAGGAGCTTGGACAAAATGGAGGGGTGGGGGGTATTTATAGAAAGCTAGAATAAATCCTGGCCGTCAGTTCCAATTCGATCTCGGCCATCTATTCTTTCTTCTTGAATAAGTAAGCTTTCTCTCCAAGAAATGTGACACTTATCTAGGGTGATGTCATCTTGATGACATCATGCTTACATCATCAAGCCACATGTTTTTAATCTAACTGCACACGTGTCTTACATCCGACCGTACATATGTCTTGCATCCAACCGTACATGTAATATCTTCTTTTCCTATCTAACCGTACACTTGTCTCTTCCATATTCCTTCATCATTTTGGCATTAAAATAGAGAAGAAATTAATATAAAATTCGTGCAAAATATAGCCCTTAGGAATTCCTCTACCTGTTTTGCCATTCTGTATCGTATAGGGTACTTTTTTGAGTCCTGACTTACCTGGTACCATTGGGACATGTTTTGACACCATTTTCTCATCTTAATTAAGTACATATATGGCGCCATCTTAGAGGAGCATATATAAAAATATTAGCTCTACTGACAGGCTAGTTAACCTTATTGAATCACGCAGTAGAGATTTCACTATAACGGATAGACAAATGACTGTCTAAAATATTCCCATATTGTGTTCTGATTTTTATGCTGTCCACAAATATCTTATGCTAACTCGTAGGTGTCATGATTGCATTTGGTGACTCAGCATACTGACTCAGTGCCGTCATGATAGTCTTTAGATATTTTTTTCCTCCTTTTCCCAAAAATATTATTAAATAATACTTAATCAGGGTTACCTTCTCCGAATTCTTTCTATCGACTCATAACTCTATTGATATGTCTCTGGGTTTCATTCTTTCCCTTTCATCACAAGAAATTCCTCTAATTTTTCTCGGGTCAAAAGTCAAACTCTAGATAGCTATCTTGACTTTTCCCGGATAGGGTATAAATAGGCTTTAGATTTAATTAAAGCTAACCTCGTCAGTTTCTGGGGATGGAATTAATTTTATAATCTGTGCAAATTCCTCAACTACTGTTCCCCAGTTTTTCCTGATTATTTGAGGCTGTCTCATAGGTTAAATAATTCAATTTAAGTTACTATCTCAAATTGCTCAAAACCCTGGAATAACTTCAAGGCATTTCTGTCATTTCTAGCCTTATATCGACTCTGGGATCCTATTTCTATTTTTCTGGAATTTTTCTAAGTCATTTAGGCTCTTTTTGCTAGCTCTGAGCATTGGCTGACCAGAACTTTTATTATTTACAAATAGGTCCCTACTTGGCCTAGGAATCTTTTCTTTGCAATTTGGTCCCTCCTTAGGCCTAACCTTCGGAACCATCTCTTCCAAGTTTTTGGCATAACCTCTGACCCTTAGTTGTTTCTAGTTCGTCATTCTTTAGTCTCCGAATACTATTGTTTTACACATTTGCCCTTGGAAAATCTCTTTTTCCTTTCGAGGGATCTTTGGGACTTTTGTTGCATTGGACTTAATAATCATCCTTTCCTTGTGCTATTACTTGTATCTATGAGCTAAAATTTAGGATGTTACACTGTGAGAGTGTTATGTCCTCCATCAAGGCCAGGAAAGTCGTTGAGGTGACATGCTCTGGTGTGAGCAATATGTCCTCCCATAGGAAAGAGTGATAACGACCAACGCAAGGCTCGCGAAGTTAACCTTACCCTAATGAGAGGGAAGTTGGCCAAGAGTGATGAAAGGATAGAATATCTAAGGATATGATGAAAATAATTTTACAAGACCTCTCCCTGCTAGATGAGAAAGGGAATCATAAGGCGTGGCAGACTGTCATGGATATAATGATAAGCCCAAAAGGCCATAGAGATGAACAAATGACCTAGAGAATTATAGGGGCAAAATGACAAGAAATAGCCTGAGGTAGCTAAAAATTAAGGAAAAATGAAACACAGGAAGGATAAATGATTCCAGAGTTGATGAAAAGGATTAAGAAAGGCCTAAGAAGGCAATACGGGTGTCTGTGATCAGTTTTGGAGAATAATCGGTCAAGTTACCGGCTGAGAATAGGTGACTTATTCCCTAACTCAGCCCACTGGTCTAAAGGCTCCTAAAGAGTGGAACGTGGCTCGAGTAGAATATGAAAGAATCCAGGGTCACAGTAGATCCTGAAGAGGTACTTACGGTAAAGCGTAGTAGCTCCCATGGTCGTAGTAGACCAAGCCTAAGGGAATGTTGCCGAGCCATAAGGGCAGTATCTCTTTGGGGCACGAGAATAAGATGACTAGGGATGAATTTAAGATGGGGAAACCTCCTCAGATTGGTTACCTAGTACAGAGAGAGTACCTTTGACTTTTCCCACAAATACTGTTATTGTTAATTAGACTGAGCTCAGTTCTGTTCTAGTCAACAAAGAAAAGTGAGGAAAGTAAGAATTAAGGGAACCACAGGCTGTAAGTCCTGAAGGTTATGCATTAAGGCAAGCTATGTGTGAAATTAGAATGTAAAAGAAAGGGAATAGGCCATTAAGATAAAGTATGAAAGGGTATAAAATATGAAGATACGAGAAGTACCTAGAGAAGATATGATCAGGGAAACTCAGAAAGGCAGGATATGATGAGACACCTTAAGAAAAGGTATGATGTTAAGGCACAATGTTGAATATATGTGCCTAAGGAATGAAAGACGTGTAAGAACACAAAAAGCATTCATGTAAATGCCTAATGGCGTAAGAACTTATGAGACTAAGTAAACGTTCATGAGATTGAAGTATGAAACCTAAGGCTAAAGCCTGGCCAAGAAAGCAAAAAGCAGAATTTGTAGGCCAAAAGTGAGAGCCAAAGAACATTCTCCCTAAGAAATCTCCCACGAAAAGTAAAGGTTGAGGTTTAATCTTGAAATTTCGAGTATGAAATTTTTATAAGAGGGGGAGAAATGTAATATTCCAAATTTTGGCTCATAGATACAACTAATAGCACAAGGAAAGGATGATTACTAAGTCCAATGTAACGAAAGTCCCAGAGATTCCTTGGAAGGAAAAAGAGGTTTTCTAAGGGTAAATGTGTAAAACAATAGTGTTCAGAGACTAAAAAATGAGGAACTAGAAGCGACTAAGGGCCAGAGGTTATGCTAGAAAGTTACAAGAGATGGTTCCAAAGGTTAGGCCTAAGGAGGGACTAAATTGCAAAGAAGAGATTCCTAGGCCAAGCAAGGACCTAATTGTAAATAATAAAAGTTCTGGTCAGCCAATGCTCAGAGTTAGCAAAAAGAGCCCAAATGACTTAGAAAAATTCCAGAAAAATAGGAATAGGATCCCGGACCCAATATAAGGCTAGAAATGATGAAAATGCCCTAAAGTCATTCCAAGGTTTTGGACAATTTGAGATAATAACTTAAATTGAATTATTTAAGCTATAAGACGGCCTCAAATAATCAGGAAAAACTAGGGAACAGTAGTTCAGGAATTTACACAGATTGTAAAATTAATTCTATCCCCAGAAACTGACAAGGTTAGCTTTAATTAAATCTAAAGCCTATTTATACCCTATCCGGGGAAAGTCAAAATAGCTGTCTACAGTTTGACTTTTGACCCGAGAAAATTAGAGGAATTTCCTGTGATGAAAGGGAAAGAATGAAACCTAGAGACAAATCAACAAAGTTACGAGCTGATAGAAAGAATTCAGAGAAGGTAACCCCGATTAAGTATTATTTAATAATATTTTTGGGAAAAACAGAAAGAAAATATCAAAAGACCATCATGAAGGTGCTGAGTCACCAAATGCAATCATGACACCTACGAGTCATCATGTTGAGTCACCAAATGCAATCATGACACCTACGAGTCATCATGTTGAGTCACCAAATGCAAATCATGACACCTACGAGTCATCATGCTGAGTCAGCAGAAGATATTTATGGAAAGCATAAAAATCAGAACGCAATACAAGAATATTTTTGACAGTCCTTTGTCTACCCGTTATAGTGAAATCTCTACTGCGTGATTCAGTAAGGTTAAGTAGCCTGTCAGTAGAGCTAATTATTTTTATCTATGCTCCTCTAAGATGGTTCCATATATGTACTTAATTAAGATGAGAAAATGGTGCCAGAACATGTCCTAGTGGTACCAGGTAAGTCAGGACTCAAAAAAGAACCCTATACGGTGTAGAATGGCAAAATAGGTAGAGGAATGCCTAAGGGCTATATTTTGCACGAATTTTATATTAATTTCTTCCCTATTTTAATGGCATGATGATGAATGAATATGGAAGATACAAGTGTACGGTTAGATGGGAAAAGAAGGTATTATGTGTACGGTCGGATGCAAGAAACGTGTGTAGTTGGATTAAAGACATGTGGCTTGATGATGTAAGCATGTTGTCATCAAGATGACATCACCCTAGACAAGTGTCACATTTCTTGGAGAGAAAGCTTACTTATTCAAGAAGAAAGAATGGATGGCTGAGATCGAAGCGGAACCGACGGCCAAGATTTATTCTAGCTTTCTATAAATACCCCCACCCCTCCATTTTGTCCAATCTCCTTGAACCCATGGGGAAGCTCTTGCAAAATGGTTTCTAGAGAGTGAAAGAAGAGGGAGAAAGGAAGACCAAGGGATCCCAAGCCAGATCAAACTCTAAAACAAGGTATGTGTGCCGTTTTTGATGTAGTTTCTACCTCCCTTGTTATTTTTGAGCTGGTGGTTAGTTTGATTGAATTTTTGATGATTGAAATCCTATGGGGAGGTGCTATAAGAAATTTATTGGAATAAGAGAAGATGATATGGATGTTAAAAGCATGTTTAAAGGCTTGGAAACAACAACAATCAAGTGGTTCTATGTTGATTTTGCAGGAAATCCAACTTTCTCTTAGTTTGTGATTTTGTTTAGCCTTAACTATTCTAAATTGTTAGGATTGAATTTTGATGAGCTCAAAAATGGATTCTACATACAAAATTATATGGGGATAGTATGTGGAAATAATTTTAGGAAGGTTGGAATTGAAACTTAAAAGTTAAAGTTCAAGTATGTTCAAGAAAGAATCAAGTAGAGATAAGTTGATGACTTGATTCTAATAATTGTTTTGCATCATGTATTGATGTGTTTAGGACCTTGGAACATACAAAAGGATGTTTAATGGTATTGACTGAAAATCCATAGGGTTGGAAAGACAAGGGAATCAAAGGAAAAGTAAGAGGAAAGCTATGTTATAAGGTAGTAAACTTACTTGTATTGTGTGCTTGATATGTATGCTTACATGTTGTGGTTGTGTTGCCATGATGTGACTAAACTATGATGAAATATTTGCAAAGTTATGTTTACAAGTTTATGTTATGTTTTGCCTTGGCAATATGTTATGAAAGCATGAAATGCTTTAGCTTACTTTCCATGGCATTCATGTGTTAATGTTATAACATGTCATGCATGTACATTATGTCTTGCATGCTTATGGGTAGTGTTTTCTATTGAGATTCTTATGAATCTCACCCTCCCCTAACAATCCCTAATAGGTGCTACAAGCTTGAAGGAAAAATCAAGAAGTGGAAGTGCAAGATAAAGGGAAGAAACCAAGCATGTCTTATGTTTTCATAACATGCTATGTTATATAACTATTATGTTAGTTGATGTTATAATTATATCATGTATATTCGATGATGTTTCAAATGTTTATGGTTTGTAAGATGGTATGAGATTATATATAAAAATAGTATATGCAATGACAACATGGGAAATGCAAGAAATGAATTTATTTGAAAATGTTGAATTAAGTTAGGGAGTTAGAGAGTCCCTAAATGAGCCACGAATTGGTGCCAATGATGAGATAGAGCATATAAACAAATTTTGCCATGAAATTTAATGAGTATTTAGAGCACATCCTAAGCTTTAAAATAAGTGGTAGATCACATGAAATGGATACGTATGCTAAGAGTTATGATTTTTCAAAGTTGGCCCCCAAATTCTGGAATGTGCAGTAAACTGTAATCGTACAAGTCAAACTTTAAAACTTGATTCTCTAACCTTAAGGCCAATGAATGTGGTTCTGAATGCTTCTGTATAATGCGTTAAAGTGTATAAAAGCAAGGTGTGACACAGAACAATCGTGTTTTAGGTACCCATACTTTCTTGGGTCCTTTTTGGTTAGTATGGTTTGTCCTGGGTACATAAGTACCTTTAGGCACCCATTTTAATGTCTGGGAAGTCTCTTTCTTCTTGTGATGACAAGAAGAGGTTATATGACCTTTACGGTTGTAATAAGAACATATTGTAAAAGAATTAGAGGAATGAACTGGATTTTTAAAAAATGTAAGATATGACTGACCACCACTTTTCTTCTTTCCTTTCCTCTTATCTTGAATAGGATCATATTGTATTCCTACTTTATCCATCAAGCACTGTTGGGCTCCAAAAATTACTTTGAGCATTTCACTACCCCTAGTGAATTTCTCCAAGGTTTTTGTGAGCTCCTTGGCTTTCTTTTTGTTTTGCTCACATTCTATGCATACTGGAGGTGTGGTGTCTGCTTGCTTCGCTTGTTGTTCCTCCAAAATTTTTATCTTTTTCTTGGAGCTTACCAACTCCTTTGTAATTCTTACTAATTTTCAATGTAGTGTATTGTATTCAGATTGTAACTCATCATAAGAGGGTTCATAAATGATTACCTCATCTATCTCTGAATCTTCATCTTCTTGGGCCACGAGACAGATGTTAGTGTCTCTTCATCATCACTCTCTTCTTCCTTTGAAGAACTGTCTCCCAAGATTAACATCTTAAAGGCCTTCTTCTTTCTGAACTTCTCTTTCTTCTTCTCTTTGTCCTTCATCTTGGATAGCTGAGGGTACTCTACTTTGGTGTGTCCTGGCTTTTTGCATTCAAAGCAGATGATTGGAACCTTAGGCTCGTTTTGAGATATGGAGGCTTTATGCTTTGATTGAAACTTCCTTCCAACTTTGTTTCTATAGAACTTTTTGAATCTTTTGACTATAAGACCCATTTCGTCGTCCTCCAGGTCCTCTTCGTCATCATCTTCACTTTCTTGAGTTTTAAGAGCGATGCCTTTATGACTTTTCTGGTTCATCTCCTTCTTATATTTCTGTTTACTCTCGTACTCTACTAGGCTTCTAAATAGTGCTATAATAGAGCCAATTGATTCTCCTTTTATTTCCTCAATGGTTGTTACTTTCGACTCCCATTCCTTCACAAGGCCGCTTAGGATTTTCCTCACTTGATCTTCTTGGCTATACTTCTTACTAAGTGTAGTGAGATGATTAATGAGGTGTGTGAATCTAACTTCCATGCCTCGAATGCTTTCTCCATCCTTCATTCTGAACAATTCAAACTCTGTGTGAGAGTGTTGATCCTGCTCTGTTTCACACCAGTTGTTCCCTCATGGGCAATTTCCAGTGCCTCCCATATTTTCTTTACAGTTTCCAAACTGGAAACTCAGAAATATTCTTTTTGGCTTAAGGCACAGGTAAGTATGTTAATAGCTTTGTCATTCAATGTCACCAGCCTCTTGTCTTCTTCATCAAACTCTTTGGGACTTTTATGAACTTGTTGACCTTCTATAGTTTTCATTGGAATATAGTTGCCTACTCGATCACTTCCCATAATCCGTATTTAGTAGCTTTGATGAAGATCTTCATCCTTATCTTCCAGAAGGTGTAGTTCTCTCCGTTGAAGCCAGGGGATTTGATGTTGAACATCCTTCGGGTCACACACTGTCTTCAAAACCTGCCGTAGGATCTCTCTTCATACTGTTAAATCTTTGTTAAAGAGACTTATTCTGATACCAAATGTTAGTGGCAGTTTCACCCAAGAGGGGGGTGAATTGGGTGAGTTATAAAAATTTTAACGTATTGAAACAATACTGTAAATAAAACAGAGAAGGTTGAGTTAGAAGGATTTCACCACAGAGCGAAGACACAAGATTTATATTGGTTCGGTCTCAACCACTTGACCTATGTCCATTCGTCAGAACATCTATGAGATTTCCACTATGATCCAAGATTAAACAGGCTCTTGACGCCTTAGTACAGTAATTGATTTCTCAATCACTCACTCTTACTACCCGTAAAGTTACAATCCCCTCAAGAGTCCATGCTCTTGAGTTACTCTCAGAAAATGAGTAAAAGGTAAATTAAAGTCTCTTATAAAGTAAATGAGTAATAAACACTGAAGCTCGATGAAAACAGAATATTGAATGTAACAGTAAATATTTCAATAGAAGGTAGCTCATGTATTTAATACTTTATTCAATGCCCTTCGTGCCTTTTATAGTTGGAGAGATTTGATTAACCGTTAGATTGAAGAGCTTTTAGCCGTTGTAAGTTCATTTGCGTGTGTTTGGTGGTTGCAATGGTAGTTCACCATTAATGTTTCTAACATGGTAGGTTACAGGCTACTAAATGACCGTAAAGCTTGCTTTGTAATCTGTAACAATACTTAAAACAAGTTAGTTCTCTTTCAGAAGAAAACTTGCAAAGATAACTGAGCAAATGATGATCATTAATATTTATATAACATTTAGAAGTACAATGAATCAAACATCAGATACTTTAGATATAACCTGTACATACTTGATTGAAGTCCTGATCGATAAGTAGTTGATCGATCAAGTTTTCAATTAAATACAGAGAGAACTTTAGTCACGCATATGTACTTTTATCGATAAGCTTATGGATCAACAGATGATTGAATAAGTGGTCGATAAACAATGAGAAATGAATACAGTGACTTCAAACGAGATATTTCAAGATTAAAGCTTTTAAATTCACCTATGCTTTTGAATCCTTTCAAAGAGAATTATGTGTAAAAGGAAGGCTGAGAAAAGCTTAAATATAAAAATATGAGAGATTTTAAAAATCATCATGAAAAGCTTGTTATGAAATGAACTTCTACAATGATCGAACAAGTGATCGAAAACTGCTTTATCGATCATGTTATCGATAAAGCTAACTATGAGAAAAATAGATTTTGAGCATCATTAATCAAACACTATTTTGATAAATGAGTAATAAGAAAATTGATAGATGAAAGGTCAAGAAAAGTTTTTCACATCAAAATCACAAAGTGTATAATGTTCGAGTAGTTGACTGATTAAAGATTGATCGATCGAGTGATCAATAAAACAGTGTTGGAAAAACTTGGCTCAAAAGGCCAAAAAGGAGTTTGATCGATCACGTTATGTGAAAATAGAAGTTTCAGAGGTTTGAATGATTGATCATTTGATCAATAAATTAATGATTGATCAGGTGATCGAAAAGTGACTTAAAACAGTTTAGTGCAGTGAGGTAGTGATGATCGATCATTTGATCGATAAACCATTGATCGATCAAGTGATCGATAAAAGAACCTAACAACACACTTAGACACACTATCAATAATCCATTAAGTTAATATGCAATGATAGAGTAGGTTATCGATAAATGTCTAATCGATAAATGGTGAATGAAACAGAATGCAACTTAAGTAGAAGAGTTTTACCATTTATCTGTCTTCTCATCAATAACTCCTTGATCGATAAGATGATCAATAAAAGCTTACCAGAATTATGTCTTTTCATCTGTCAGGTGATCGATCATCAAATTATCGATCAATTAATCAATAATTTTTTACACACTTCTATATTAAACAGTGTTAACCTTGATCGATAAATAGATCGATCAACATATGAAATCAGATTTATCTAGCAAGTTATCGACTAACTTTACTATTAAGTTACCTTTATATACAGAAACATTTTATCTGTCAAGTGATTGATTAACCTTTGATCGATTAGGTGATTAATCAACTTACTAAACCAGAAACTTCTTAATTTGTTATCATTAAAACCTTAAATCTAACGCAATTTAGATTTGACAAAATCACATTCCTTCCCTTTCATTTTGACTTGGCTAAATAGGGTAGTATTGAATTCCAAAATTTTTATTTTTGATTCTAATGATTTTAAACACTTTTCCTTGTTGTTCCTTACACAAAAAACCTTTTAAACTCGTTGGAATTATCAAATTACATTGAAACAATCTCTAACCCCAAGAAACCATAGTGGCCGAATAGGGTCTATATAAACCCTACCTTTGATTTTCTTCCAAAACTCAATCCAAACATTAATTAAATATGTAATTCTAAGCTCAAATTCATGGTTTCTATCCTTCCCTAAACCATCCTTAATCAAACCGAAATGAGACAGCACCACACCTTAAAAAATTGTCATAAAATTTCAATCTAAACAACCCTTAAATCTACCTAAAATAAAGTTTAGACACACTTCAATGGATCCTAGCTTGAAGCTTGATAATTTTCCTAGGATTTGCAGGGTTTTAGGTGCTGTTTAGTGTCAAGATTTCAATTTGGTAGAATTTCCCCTAATTTCCCTATTTTGGGTGAATTATGCATAATAAGCAAGTATTTATAGAGCAAAAATCTGGCACCTCTCCCCTCTATTGTGGCGCCATTATTTGCCACATAAGGGGCGATGTGGCCCTCATCAAATGTCTCAAATTTTCAGATCAAGCCAAGTGTCCTTCTTCTTGATTTTTCTTTTGATTTTTGGACTTGAATTGGGCTTAACCCTCTTTAATTGTTGAGCCATGGCTTGCATAAAATTTTTAGGCCCTCTTGACCCAAATATGATTTAAAGAGGGAGAAGAAGTATAGGTCAATCACAAATATCAATTTCTAACTAAAACTCATTATTTTGGTTACTATTTTCAAAAATAACTCTACACCTTCAAAAATTCATTTCTCTGTATCAAAAACTCCTTTCTAATATAGAAAAGCCCCTTGAAAAATTTTGGAAATTTTCCCAACCTCTAACTATTTATTTTGAATTTTCTTTGAAATAGGGCTTTACTGATAAGATTTCGGTAATAAATATTCTAAAATTAATTTCTGTACTTTCAAGACCTGGAATAAATTTTTTAAATTCAAACATATCCTTAAATAATTTTTCATATTTTTCCAAAAATTATTGAGGCCTCTATATAATTAAAATAATTATTTTTGCTCAATTTCTACTTTTTTTAAAAACCTTTTTTTTAGGGAATTCCATAATAAGCTATTTTCATGCTATTTTCACTTCCAAACCCTCAAGTATAATTCTAAAACCCTAATTTACCAATTTTCTATTTTTTTGGAAATTTTCTAAAAATTTTCTAAAAATTTTTCATTTTACCCTTCCTAAACTGATAATTTTGAAAAATGTCAGTCTAGACCCTTCCTGGATTTTATGGTATACCTGGCATTTTCAGTCAGTCTACTTTTCCTATTTGTCCTTAACTTAATTCTTTATCCCTATTATCAGGGTTAAATTTTGTGGGAAGTGACAGCTAGAATTTAAGCAAATCTTTATAAATACCCCTTCCTCTCCAACATGACCAAGATTTTTGGCCACCATAGGGAAATGGGGGGGGGGAGAAGCTGAAATTATAAAGGGAGAAAAGAGAAGAGGGAAGATTTAAAAAAAAAAACATGCAAGATCAAGCTCTAAAACAAAAATATGTTCATAATTTTTGATGTAGTTTCCATTACGTTTGTTGTTGTTGAGCTTGGTTATGGGTTTTGTTAGGTTTTGGGAGCTCAAAACCCTAAGGGGACATGTTGCACAAAATTGATAGGTTTGAAGGAAGATGAAATTGATGTTAAAATAATATTTAAAGGTTTGAAAGAAATGAGAATCAAGTGGTTATTGCAAGATTTGTGAAAGATTTTATGGCTGTGTATGTCACACCTTGCTTTTGGACCCTTTATACATCAAATAGAAGCAATTGAAACCACCTATCAAGTCATTAACTTGAGGAAATTCAAGTTGCAAATTTCTTCTTATGGGTTACTATTCACTTGTAACCCTGAAATAGGTCAAATTTTAAAAAATCATAAGTAATTCTTAAAAAATTGAAATGAAGTGGTTTCAAGTTTTATTTGAAGCTCTCTAGATTATCTTTTAAGGAAAAATAGTCACTGGACATTTAATCTTAAAATTCAAGCCCAATTTTAATTCAAATAGTTAGTATTCATTTGGTCATTCTTCAATTTTATAGTATTTTTTCCTAACTTTGGATAGACAGAACTTTCTGTGTAAATATCCAAATTCGAAAAAATATCACTCATTTTAAATTTAAAAATGAGCTTTAATTGCATACCAAATCTCATGGACAGACTCAACCAATTGACTAGAATTTTGTGTAAGCAAAAATTGGTCATTTTAAGGTTATTATCTATCCCTTAATCACTTCAACTTTGTATGTTAAGACCATAGCTCCTCACACTAACCATTTACTCATGCGATTAGATATCATGACATATTTTAATATACATATACATCAAAATATCCCATAAGGTTATTTATACATGTCGAATTACAAATTCCACATATTTCAAGAGAAAAGTTCAAAGCAATATAATATCATAAAATATGGCATTCCTTCAAGTTATAGCTGTCTCCTTTTCTTTCTCCCTTGAAATAGTAGACCCTAGATGGTTTGTTTGAACATTGGGGTAGCAAAGCATCACAATTAAAATGTTAACAAGTAAGTTATAACATGCTACATGTCACTAGTCATTTCATATTTGTCTAAATGCATATGCCATGGAAAGGTAATAACATGCTTTTACAATCATCAAACTCAACATTGCATATAGCCAAGGCTTTTTATGCATGGAGTTGAACATATCACATAACCATTTCAACCACATCATTGCCCACTTTTTCCTCTAACTTCTACTAAAAGTACAATTAAAGACATGCCATTGTAAACCAAAAGTTTACAAATGATGGTAAATTTAATGTTTGGCATGACCAGTTAGGCCATCCTAGGACAATTATGATTCAAAAGATAATTGAGAATTCATGTGAACATTCATTAAAAAATCAACAAATAGCACAATGCCATATTTCCTTATGTAATGCATGTTTTAAGGGAAAGTTAATTATTTAGCCATTACTAGGAAAACTAGAAAGTGAGTCTCTCACTTTTCTAGAACGTATACAGGGATATATTTGTGGGCCGATACACCCACAATGCAAACCATTTTGCTATTTTATGGTTCTAATTAATGGATCAACAAGATGATCACATTACTACTATAGATTTATAAATACTTGATGGTTATAATGAAAACTATCAAAAAACGTGAGTTCGAAAGAAGAATACTTGATGGTTTAATAGAAAAACAATCAAGTATTGCTTAAAAGAACTTGATGGTTTTTCTATAAAACATCAAGTATTGTGTTTTAAAATCCCTAAATCAGGTTTATTTAACACGAACTCGTTTTCAAATTTCAAACGCCCTTCTCTGTCTCATGCTCTTCCTGGACCTCCCAGCCTTCTAATCCACCATCCCCCAACTAATTTTTGGTTTTTCCTTATTGATTTTGTGGTTCCTTCTCTATCATCATCACTTTTTCTGGTCCGTGGTTGTTTTTTATTTTTTTAGTAATTGGGTATCGTTACATCACAGGGGACTCTGTTCGCATCTTCGTCTGATTGTGTTACTTTAGGTTTATTGTGTTACTCGTTCTTCTTTAGTGTATTAAGTATTTTATGGGCTTGTGTTGAATAGTAGCATTTTTTTCTTGTTCAACTCGTTGGTTCTCCTTTGATTCTACGTTGTTGCTTGTTTACTTGTGTTCTTTATTCTTGGTTTATGGCTTGAATGGGATTATTGCTCTGTGTTTATGTCCTTTGATTTTTGTTCTATTTGAAAGTGTTGCTTATTTCTGGTTTATGGATAGTATGTATCAAATAATCCTGGCTGCTAACTTCTATTATATTTGGATGCTTAATGTGGGTTCTCTAGAAAAGAAGTCATTTGGGTTATACATTTTCTATTTTTATCATAGATTCTTTGCTCTTGTAATTGGAATTAACTTACTAGCCATGTATTTTATGTTTTTCCAAATTATTGAATGTTAGTTAATTAGAATGTTGTTATTGAAATTGCCTTGTTGTTGGTTTGCTATTTAATACTTTATTTGAAGTCAAGTAGAGGGCATAAAGCCCAGGAAAGGCTCAATTTTAAGCCGTTACACTGCCAATTTTTTTTTTTCAAATTTAAGGCAAAATGATTTTTTTCAATTACTAGTTGTTAAAAAGTAGAATTAAAGAGGGATAAATTATTAGACTTAAAGTTTTGATGATGACAAAGTAAGTTGTTTTGTGCATTTACCTTTACTGTTAAGCATTTATTAATGACCTTATCTATAAATAAGGTTTTCAAATACTTCTTCAATAAATAGGTAAGTTTCTCTGTACTACAAACTGTTAATGCATACTGGCTTATCGATGTGTCTATTGAGCTCTATAATTCTCAATAACATGATCAAAAAATGAGTAAACATTGTTCTTCTAAAAGTTTTACTAATTCACTTATGTTTTTCAAAAGAATTTTCAATAAAACTGTGTATGTTTTAAAAGTTATACTTTCAGTAGTGAAATTTATCGATAACCTTATCGATAAATTCGTTTATTGATAACCTTATCGATAAATATATTTATCCAATACTTTATCGACAAAGTTCGCTTTTTCTTCCTCTTATTGTTTACACCTAATCTCTTTTTAAGAGCCTTTTCTAAATGCTTTTCAATAAACTGGATTTAAACTAGCTTTTCGATAAAGTTGTTTAAAATGAATTTAAAAATCTACCTTAATTATTGATAATCTTTTCAGTAAAGTAAGTTATTGATAACGCCCTTAATAAAGTTTAGTTATTTTGTCTAAAATTGTTTCTTACTCTATTTTTAGGAAAATATGATATTATTCTATCTTTAATCTCTCCTTAGCCTTCATTCTTCATCTTATATTATTATTTAAAGAAAAAATATTTCCTGACTCAGATGGGATTCAAGTTACAAATCTTTTCACTTAGTTTTTGACGAATCCTCATGATAAATCACTTTGTTTTATATTTCACTCTTTATCAATAACATTTTCGATGAACACTTCGATCGATATTGACTTCAATAAATAAGTCTTGTTTTCTAATTCTCACTTTCTGATTAGTTGATAACCTTATTGATAAGGCTATTTATCAATAAGTTCTTTGAAGAAATAATTCTATGATTTTCTATTCTCTGATTTGTGAATTTCAATTCTTAAGACAAAATCAAAGGCTGATCATTTCTTCATTTAATTGCTTGTATTTTCTGATAAATCAACTTACTACATTTATTATAGAGATATTTCTACAGGTTACGAGGCTCAACAGAAAATTATTGTAGGTTTATGTTACCTATCAGAAACGCATTAAATGCAAATCAACTGTTGCAACTACCAACCTACTCAAACAGCACTTCAACAGATACAAGCCCTTATCTTTAACGGATAACTGAGATTTTCAAAGCATAAAATGCAAGAGCATTGAATGAAGTAGTGAACGAACTTGAGCTACCATCTACTGTATTAATTCCTTATATTCAATACTCTCTTTTAAAAGTTTGAGCTTCAGTATTCATCTTATATACACTCTTAAAGAGAGTTTGTAAAATCTTTTTACACTCAATTAGTGAGCGACTCAAGAGTGTGGGACTTTTGAGAGGATTGTATTCTTACGGGAAGTAAGAGGGAGTGATTGAGAGAGTTCAATTATTGTACTATGGCACCAAGAGCCTGTTAATTTTTTGAGTTTAGTGAAGAGATTAAGAGGTGTTCTGAGAACTAGACGTGGATCAAGTGGTTGAGACCAAACCAGTAAAAAGTCTTGCGTGATTTTCTTCTCTAACTCTCCCTTGGTGAAATCTCTCTAACCTTATCTATTCTTCTTGATTTAGTTATTTAAATTTGAAAGCAATTTTTTTATCACCCAATTCATCTCCTCTTGGGTGAAACTGTTATACTAACATAAATGTGATCAATAATGACTCATGCATTGATTTCCTACTTTGGTTAATTCTCACAATACCTTTAAGTTGCTGATCATATTTTCCTCTAAATTATTCATGTTAGTTAGGGACCATAGACAAGGAATGGATGTCTACTAATCATCTATCAAAGGAATATTGGGACGGGACAGAAGATTTTATTAATCTGCTGTTAAGCACGCCGATGATTGCAGAAGGATTATTTGCCCTTGTCTTAAGTATTACCTTCTGATGAGGGTTTCACTGTTCATTTGTGAGAGCCACTTAATTATCAATGGAATTGATCAAAATTATAAGTGCTGGACAAAGCACGGAGAGACAAAAGATACGAGTAATAGTAGTCGAGGGAATAGTGAAAGCTATAGCTTATCTAAGTTTGACACAAGTACATATGAAGCTAACCGTCTTCAGGATATGATGAATACGATTGAATGGGAACTTGAGGATTATCCAAAAATGTTTGAGAGGTTGAAGTGTGATGCTAAGACACCTCTATATAAAGGTTGTACTGACTTCACAAAATTGTCTGCAGTTTTAAAACTCTATAACTTGAAGGCAAGAAATAAGTGGAGTGACACAAGTGTCACGGAGTTGCTTTTGCTTATTAAATAAATGCTACTAAAAGAAAATGAGCTTCCAAGCAAAATGTATGAGGCAAAATAGGTGTTGTGCTTTATCGATCTCAGATATGAGAAGATATATACTTGCTCCAATGATTGTATTTTGTTTAGGAAAGAATATAAGTCACTAACCAAGTGTCCCAAGTGTAATACCTCATGCTAGTAAGAGAATGGGAAGAGCCTGAAGAAGGCAGTATGGTATTTTCCCATTGTGCCAAGATTCAAGTGCTTGTATAGCAATGTAGATGTGAGAAATTTGACTTCAATTTCTTTCCCTTTGCATACAGTGCTTCACTGACACATATTGCATGTAATATTCACCTGCTCAGATGAAAGAAATTGTGGAAGAGCTGGCAATGGCATTGTACCATCAGTAGGCATAAAATACATAGTGAAGTAGAGACAAGTTTGGTTTTGCTATATAATATATACGCTCTTTTCATACTTGTATGCTTTTAGGTTTAGTACTTGGACAATTTTTGGTACTTGGCCAGTTTTAGTTTAGGACTTGCCCACTTTGGTTTTACCTTGACCTTTCATGCATACTAGCTTGTTCAATATTATAATTTTCATTGCCTTAATTTAGACATTGTATGACATTTAGTTTTTTAAAATATAATGTAATTTTATGTTTGGTTTATAATTGGATTGATTCTATATTATGGCTGGTCTAGTTCCGTATTTTGTATGTTTTATATTGTTGGCTATCTTTTATAATACAGGGGACCGTATAAAAAAAAAGTCACAATACTTGATGGTTATTCATAATAACCATCAAGTATTGGGGGACTTACTTGACAGTTCCTTCTCAAAAACCATCAAGTATTGTTCTAAATACTTGAAGATTTTGAACTAAAAACTATCAAGTAATGCCCACTATATTTGATGGTTCTTCCTAAAAAACCGTCAAGTATTGTGATATATACTTGATGGTTTTGGAGTAAGAACAGTCAAGTAATTTCAAATACTTGATGGTTAATAACCGTCAAATATTTCCCGTGACCATATATGATGCTAGTATAGTTGACTATTTATAACTATCAAATATTAAATAAATTAACCGTCAAATATTTTGTTTTTTTATAGTAGTACATGTTTGTTCATTATCTTCGCACAACCAGGCATTCGCAAGATTATTAGTTCACTTAATTTAGGTTAAAAGCATATTTGCTTGGTTATCCCATCAAGAAGATATGTCTTGATAATGCTGGTGAATTTACTTCCCAAGCTTTTAATGGTTATTGTATGTCTCTTAGAATTGATGTTGAACATTCCATGGCTCGTATGCACACACAAAATGAACTTGCAGAATCATTAATCAAACATTTATAATTAATTACAACACCATTACTTATGGGATCAAATGTCTCAATTTCTGCTTAGGGACATATAATTTTGCATGCAACAATGTTAATTCGCATCAGGCTAACAAGTTATCTTGAGTCCTTCCCCTTACAATGGGTTTTAGGTCAGGAACCTAATAATTCCCATCTAAGGACCTTTGGAAGTGCTGTATATGTTCCAATTGCTCCATTACAATGTACCAAGATGGGTCCTCAAAGAAGGATGGAATTATACATTGGATATAAATCTTCTGCTATAATAAAATATCTAGAACCATCAACAGTAGATTCATTCACGGCTCGATTTGTCCATTGCCATTTTGATGGGTCAATTTTCCTAACATTGAGAAGAGAAAATAAGTAGTTGAAAAATAACATTAGCTGGAAAGAGTTATTACTATCTCATCTTGATCCTCACATAAAAAAATGTGAACTAGAAGCTCAAAAGATAAGCCATTTACGAAATTTGGGTAATTAATTACCAAATGCTTTTACTGATTTGAAGAAAGTAATAAAGTCACATGTTCTGGCTGCTAATACTCCTATCAAAATTGATGTCCGTAATGACCAAGTAATTGCAAATGATTCTAAAGTATGCATAAAGTGTGGCAAGCTTATCAATTCTAAAGATAAAAATCCTCAAATTGAAGCCAAAATACCAAATGAAAGTATATCGATTTTTTTTCATTCCTGAGGAAGTGCATATTTCACCTGAATCTTCTTCACATGTTTTTTTTTACCGCCATACAAAGAAAATATTTTGTTGCCAATGAACAAGATATTGAGGAATTTTCCATACGTAAAATCATAATTATTGATACCTAGAAAAGTTAGCAACTCTAAAAGAGTCATTAAATGATGCTAACATCCCAATTCATAAAGAAAGTCAGGTACCTAAAATATGCAAAAATAATGAGATTTCAATTAATTATGTTAGGAATGGGATATGATAGGATCGAAATAAAGTCAACATCAATGATATTTTTACTTATATTGTAGTGCTTGATGTGATGAATGATAATGAGGATCATGAACCAAAGTCTATTAGTCGATGAAAATAAAGAACGGATTAGCTAAAATGGAAAGACGCAATTAAAGTAGAATTAAAATTACTAGAACAACAAAAAGTTTTTAGACTGATAGTTCTTACGCTTGAAGATGTAAAACCAATTAGATATAAACGGGTTTTTAAAGGGCAAAAAAAAGAGAAAAAGGTTTAATCATGAGGTATGAGGCACGACTTGTTACCCAAGGGTTTACACAAAGACATGGTATTGATTTTGAAGAGACGTATTCACCAGTAGTAAATACAACTACTTTTAAATACTTGATTAGCCTGGCAGTAAATAAAGGTCTCAATTTGCTTGTAATGAATATCGTTATAACCTATTGATAAGTCTCATTATTTGCATATATTTCTAGCCCTAAACTCATGCTTTTGCCATCTATAATTGCATACTTTGTGCATAATTAGCTTCCATTGTGCATAAGAGTTGGTGAGAGGGATTGTGAGGTTTTGCAAGCATTTTTACATGTTTTTATATGATTTTATATGTGTGTACTTTTGATCCCTGCTTTGGTATGAATTCCAAGAAGTTTCAGTGGCATTTTCGCCATTCTGTCTGAGGCGCCACGGCTGATTTGTGAAGGCGCCGCGGCAGATTTCCAATGGTACTCTCGGTGAAAAGCGCCGCGGCGGATGGACTAAGGCGCCACGGCGAACTGAGGTTTTCATGAAGCTCAGGATCATTAATCAAAACGACACCGTACAGGTAAGGCGCCGCGGCGGATTGAAGGAGGCGCCGTGGCGGATGACTGAAATTTCCAGATTTAAAACCAGAGTCGCGCGCTTCAGCCGGAGCATTTTCAGTTACCCATTATCCCTCCAGCCGCGAATTTCTTGTTCTCTCCGCCCTCTCTCATTTCTCTCTTCCATTTTTGTCCAATTCCATCAATTTCCACCGATCAACCATGGATCTTTCATCAATTCTTGCTGTTTCTACCCTAATCCAGAGTATGAGTAGCTGAATTTCCAAGTTCTTCTAGCAATGAAGCTGACCTGAGTTCATGGAGCTAAACAGGGAGTCATTTCAGATCTATTTTCTACCTTCTATTCTAAGAGTCATTTGTTTCAGTTGAACAATTGTGATTAGAATGAAGATTGAGTGATTAGATTTATGTTTCTTGGAATTTAGATGATTGAACATTCAGATGTGAGTTGTGTCCTTTAGTTCAGTTGAATAGAGGATTCTCTGTTGATTTGTTAATCTAATTCGTTTTACTTGGACTGTTGTTCTGTAAATCTGAATTTTGGTTGAATATATTGATGATTCACAGTCGTGGTCATTCTTAGAGAATTGCAACTTGCTTCTCAAGTGTTCTTGTCAATTGATTTTCCTTCTCATAGAATCAAAACAATGAATCTAGTAAGATAGTTGTTTCTGATCTATGTTAAGAGAGATTTGAGCAGTAGCTGAATCTATCCATTTAATTGACATTAAGAGACTCCAAATTATAAGATTGAACAAGGAAGGTTGGATAAATTGCTAGGGGAACTACTATCTTTCATCTGAATCTCATCTGCAATTTACCTTTCATTAGATTTGTTTCTTGTTTTGATTTCTCTTTTTCTGAACTCAAGCTCTCATCTTGGTAATTTGATAATTAATAGTGAATTGTTAAGAATTGAAATACAACTTAAGGCTCCTTGTGAAGAATGACCTAGGTAGTGTCTCACTTGCTGCATTTTCCCTAGTAAAACTTTGATTACCTAGCGACAAGGTCTATCAAATTAGCGCCGTTGCCGGGGAACCTTACTTGTTGAGGTTCTAAGCAATTCACTGGTGTGCCAAGAAAATTTTTATGTTTGAAAACCCAAAACTTCAGAAAAAGTAGCTTTAGTGTTTTTGAGTTGTGTTGCATTTTCACTTTTGTGCTTTGTTGTTGAGTAGTTTCCCTTATTGCTGTGTTCCAAATTCATTCCATAGGTTGTCAAGGAGTTAACACAATTGGGTAGGCTGTGAATTGTTTGAATCCTTGCTGTATTAACCTTTTCCCTTTTAATTGCTCTTCCATTTAACCTATGATGGTTGGTTGTTTTTATGCTTTTGAGATATTTTTCTTGTTGACAAACTAATACCATTTTGTTAAGGGGTTTAATTTGCAGGAGTGAAGGTGTGAACAGTGTCAGAAGCTGCTGCAGAATTCGTCCATCTGGTTTATCAGTACCAGGCGCCGCGGCGGATATCATCAGGCGCCGCAGCGCCTTTCACAGAATCAATTCTGCAACAAGCGTCGCGGCGGATTGAACCAGAGGCCGCAGCGCCTATCCATTTTCAGCTCAGCAACCGTCTCTGTAATAGAGGCCGTGGTGGATATGTGAAGGGGCCGCGGCGGATTTCACCTGATCCCCTCTTAACTTTTTGTTCTCTCTTTGACTTCTGTCTTTTGTCTAATTGCTTTTTCACATTTATTTTATTAGTCTATTCTAGTGTTCTTTAGTTGCATGTCCCAGGATAAGGGTCTTTTATCTTTTGATTGGGAAATTAATAGAACTCTTAGGCAAATCAAGAAAACCAAACAAATAGCTGAGTCTAGTAAGCAACCTATAGTGAGTGACTCTCTTCCTCAAGCTGAATCTTGTTCTTCCTCTGAATCTGAATCTACTTTAGGAGGGTTTATAGACAATCATTTTGTGATGGATCAAAATAATAACAATGCCCAAACTGAGAGAGGTGATGCTACAAATAGACCTCAAAATGAAAGGCAAGCTGAAAATGTTCTCCATAATGCTAATATTCAATTGAATAGAGATGAGGAGAATAGGAGCATTAGAGAAATTAATAACTCAAGTGTGAACTGTGATCCATGTGGTTTTTATAACTTTGAAGCTGATTTTGAACTAAAAGGTACTTTGATTAATGCCTTACCAAGATTCCTTGGTCTTGCAGGGGATGATCCATATAGACACCTTCAGAATATGCATGCGATTTGTTCCTCTATGAAGCCCCATGGTGCTCAATTGGAAGATGTGCTAAGGAGAGCTTTCCACTTCACATTAGAAGGAAATGCCAAAGAATGGTTGCAAAGCCTACCTCAGCACTTCACAACACTCACATGGGAACAACTTAAGAAGGCCTTTTTAGAGAAGTACTTTCCTGCATCAAGGACATCTAAATTGAGGAAGGCTATCTATGGAGTTCAACAAGATAGTAGAGAGACCTTGTATGAGTATTGGACAAGATTTCTAGCTATGCTTTCTAAATGTCCAAATCATCAAATCAGCAAGTCTAATTTAGTCCAGTATTTCTATGAGGGCTTGCTATCTCATCACAAGAACACAATAGATGCTGCAGCCCATGGTTCACTATTTGATTTGACTCCTCACAATGCTTGGGAATTATTGGAGAAGATGGCCAACAACAATCAGTAATTCAGCACGAGGGATAACCAATCTGTCAATAAAATTTTAAGGTCAAATCCTACTAACCTTGACTCTCAATTTGCTGCCTTATCAGAAAGAATGGACAAGAGAATGACTAGGATGGAGCAACTCTTGTCAACTAAACAATGTGGTGCTATGGGAACATCTCAAGCCTTGGTAGCTCCTTCTTGTGACTCCTGTGGTTCTATGATGCATTGTACTGAATCTTGCCCTTCTCAATTTGAAGAAGTGTCAGCCATGTATCAACAAAGAGCCGGTCAATATCAGCAAAGGAACCCTTTCTCCAACACTTATAATGAAGGATGGAAGGATCATCCCAATTTTAGATGGGGAGGAGGAGAGAACAACAAGGAGAGATTCATGCAGAATAGGTTCCAGCAACGTCAACATTCAGAACAAGCTATGGTTCCTTCCCAAGCTACTCAAGAAGTTGGTAATTCAAGGAGTGATGACATGTCCCTTTTGTTGAAAAGCATGAACAGTATGAATGCTAATCTCAGTGCTATGGCATCTCAAATGGACAGAATTGATAAGCATACCACTGCATCTGATGCAAGAATGGCTATAGAGAATAGGGGAACAATGGGAGACTACGACTGCAAACTTGGCTAACTTTGTGACCCAAATTTCAGATAATCTCAGCAGTTTTCAAGCAAAACAAGTGGAGCTTTGCCTTCCAATACTGTGATTATCCCAAGTCATTGAATGCCATAAATTTGAGGAGTGGAAGAAAGGTGACATTCAATGAAAATAATGAAGAATCAACTTGGAGGAAGATCATTGCATTAAAAGGAGCTGTGTCCAGCAAAAGAATCACCAAGTGTAGAATCTGAAAGCTTAAGAGAGAAGCAACTTCTGCAAGGAAGAAAAGAAGCTGAATTTAGAAGTGTAGCTACTGAAGGTTGCACAAATGAAGCAAGCTCTTTAATTCAGGATAATGAAGGCCATGAAGCACATAGGAGAGAGAGACTTGGGGCAATCTTTCAAGAATTTCAGAGCCTACCAGGACAATGGAAAAAAGATGAGCAAGAGAAAGTTGAAGATGCTCACAAGAGCAACAATAACCGGAAAGTCAAGGTAAGGAGGTAAGCTTGAAAGATCTACCTTTTCCTAAAGCTTTTATGTTTGGGCAGAAGGTTGCAAAAGAAAAACAAAATAAAGAAGTTTTAGATTCTTTAGTAAAGTAGAAATTAACATTCCTTTGCTGGATTTGTTGGAAGAAAAGTGCATGAATATGCAAAATTTTTAAAAGACATTTGCACTAACAAAAGAAAGTTTAAAACTAATGAAATTGGTGCAAGTTGGCCTTAATGTTTCAGCCCTTTTTAAAGCTCAATTACTGTGAAATGCCAAGATCCAGGAGCTTTCTCCATTCCTTGTCAAATTGGTAAGTTTCATATTTCTAAAGCTTTGCTAGATTTGGGGGTGCTATCAATGTGATGCCAAGTTCCGTTATTATGCTGGGAGTTGAAATCATGAACTACAGTTTGTCTTAGTACAAATAGTTGATAAGTCTATTAGGAATCCAAAGGGAATCTTAGAAGACATT
>NW_021635516.1:0-71655 GCF_004799145.2 Neltuma alba | reverse complement strand
TTAAACCTTTCTCATCCCTTCAAATTATGCATATACTGATGTGCGGACTGGGCCTTGACCTTGATGATCACAAGTCCATGGGAGCTGGTGTTTTTGGGTCATACATTGGTTTCTTGGTCTTCTTGCAAACAAAGAGTTGTGTCCATATCTAGTACTGAGTCTGAGTATTGAGCCTGGCTGATGGTGTTGTTGAAGTAAAATGGTTAACATCCTTACTATTTGAATTGGGTCTATTCTTGAAAACCAGCTGTGCTGTGGTGTGACAATATGAGTGCACGTGCTTTAGCAACAAACCCTGCTCAACACAGTCAAAGCAAGCACATTGAGATTGACATTCACTTCATCAGAGATATGTTAGCTTCACGGTGCATTGACATCCAATATCTTCCCTCCAATCATCAAATAGCTAACTGTCTAACCAAGTCCCTCTCTCACTCCCAATTTTCTTATTTCAGGAGTAAACTCGGACTATCAATTACACCACCTCATTTGAGGGGGATGTTAGAACACAATAATCTGTATCATATTGTATTATCAATATATTATTATAACAGCTGTAATAGGTCTAGATCCTTCTACCACTTTCCACATTTATGGGCCTGATAGGCACTGTATTATTCTTTACAGATTTCTTTTGTAATGCTCTTGTCCTCTAGTGTCTGTGTCCTTGGTTATATATACAATAAGAAAGGCAGGGCACTGTGCATCGGATAAGAATATTCATTTTACCCTAGTATTTTATCTCAAAAGAAGAAGGAAGTTCTGATTCGAGAATACTGAGTACATAATGTCTGAGTTGTTGAATTGTTTTGCACTACTTAGTATTGGCATGATTTGTCTGCAGATTCAGATTTTAGGTCGCAAGTTATATGGGAAGCATATTCTGTTGTAAAGGCAAAAGGAATGTATTTAAATTGATTCTTTCAGAGCATAGTGATTAGCGCCTGCGGTCTGCATGGTAAAAAATGAGTACCGTTAGTTTCAGTATCCTATCGCTCTGTTCAAACTTGGTTCATAGAGTACTGATTAGAGAAGATGCATAGGAACTTGGCTCAGTTAATTCAAGTGGCGACAGAGGATCATGCGTGAGGATGATAACAGTTTCGAGTAAAACAATGTGAGGTCGAAAAGGACCATTTTCAAATACAAAGAATGAGGTCAAATTGTTGGCTCGCTTGTGCGGTGACGCAGGTTGCCTCTTTATAGATGTCGGCTTCTATATTACTATTGTGCAACGAAAAGTAAACTCTCTTCGACATTAAAGAGTTATGGCAGGATATTTTGAGCAGGACGAAACCTGTGCAAGTGATCTATATTTTATAACCCATCACCACATGCTCAGCTCGTTTACTATTCAAACAGTTTAGAAATAAATGGGCATTAAATGATATCCTCCGTAAACATAGCCGCAGATTTAGTCAAATGCTACCACACTAGTTTCCCTCAGTTTAGTCTCGTGGATAATCAGGTCATGTATATTTTTAATATTTCATCTCTATAAATTTTTAACTAAAACCTTGTCGCACTTTTTTTAATAGGAACAAGTTCATCACCATCATTAGAAGTCGTTCTTTTTTTTTATTTTGGGCTAATATAATTCGTTCTACTAAGTCATCAAGTTAAGTATGTTTCACCTGAGGCTTGTTGTAGTAATAAGCATGACTGAATGAGATAGAGATGAAATATCTAAAGTTCAAACTTCTCAAAAATAACCCGAAAAGATTTATTCAACAGAGGAAAAGACCCAGAATTGGACGGAGTCAGTGCTCATTAACATGTGCACCTTACTCTAACTCTTTCCCTATCATTTTTAATAAACTTAAGCCCTTTACTAGCATGCAAAGTATATGTTTAAAATCCTCTCCCGTGTTGTAAAAGGTTCTTATCTCCCACTTGTATTCACTCATATTTTTTTACCAACTTATGCATTGGGAACTTATTCTTAATGCATCCTTCTTCATCTATATTTTCACCTCCAACTTCTTCCTCGTCATCGAGGCTTTCTGAATCTTCACTTTCATATCCTTCATTTGAATTTTCTTTGCATTCTATATTAACCTCCTCAATATCGCTGGGAAAATATTCATTACCATCATCCACTTCTTCTTCACTATCATTAAAGTCAATACTCAAGGCACTATTTTCATCAGAATTGTTCTTCATTTGTTATGGAAACCTTTGAATCTATACATAACTCCAGATTGTATAATAAAGAAAGAATTTAGATCAAACGGCAATAAGTTTAAATATATGTGTTAATTCCAGCAAGGCAAATGAACAATGAAATAAGTCTTACTTGCTACGTGGTTATGCAAGCAAGTGGTGTTGGTATACAAGTGAATATTCTAAAACAGGACTCTATTCCTTTCTATTAAATGTGAATTCTGATTCTGACATTATTTTTGTTCACTAGTCTACTTGATAATTCCTATTTGGGTGGCATTTATTTGTATTATGCTTGTTGGTGGTGATCACCATTTTTTACTCCTATAATTGGATTGGATGGTGTAATAAGAAATCTTTCTGTTGTAGGCTTTGAGTCTCTAATACGCTTGTTGGTGGTAATAACAGTTTTTTTCTACATAAAATTTTAGAAAAGTAAAAACAAACAAGAAAACCTATAATTCCGCTTGTTTACTGATGGCTTATTCTGGATAATGCCTAGGGGTTTTGACTCCATATATTATGATATTAGGATGGTGTCTTCTTTATTTTGTAGTTATATTACTCAAACTTGAGCCTTAAAAGTTTTGAATTGATATGAAGACGCCAGGTTTATCCTCGACTTGTGCGTGCCACACAATTTAAAACCCAAAGATTGGGGATGTCTTGGTTGTAGCGACAGAAACTTGGCGTTGGCTCGCGTCTTTTTAACGTCAGTAGATTAATGAAATAAAAGGAGACTATTAATAAAATTAAACTTATCTGGTTAATGATTAATCAAGGTTTAGGTGAGTTGGATTGTAAAGACTTACTAAGACCAAGACATGTCTTCAGATTCAGAAAAAGCTCGCAAAAATACTTACAAATTAACTACTAACAAGATTTTCGTGTCGATAAAATTGAACTTAAAATTAGATCAGATAGTGGAGAACAAGACAACACCTTGAATCTCTTTGTAATGATCTGAGATCACAAATGCTTTTGGGGAGTGATGTCAAATACTCGCAACGATAGAGCGCAAGAAGTTGCAGTGATAAGAGATTTCCAATCCAATCCGGTCATCTTTCTCCAAATAATCCTTTTATTGGTTAGACTTTTGACGGTATGATGGGGTTGGCCTATCTAAAATCAATTCGTCTTGATGGTTCTTAGCCTTTGCCTCTCCATCCAAAAGGGTACGTCTGATTGCACGGACTGTGTTCTTCGCCTTTTCTGCATCCTCTTTAGCATTCCCTGAAAAACTATCACAGTGATGGCGTCCATCTTTACAGTAAGTGATAGTAAAAAAAACGTTAGACCGACGGAATTACTTTAATGCTCATATTATCGGTCTCAAGCCCTGAAAAACGTTAGATCCGTATTTCATGAGCTTTTAATTCCACAAAAGGTTATTCGTTGACTTGTTGGTCTTTGCCTCTATCTTTGCTTAGTTGTTGGATTGCAACGCAACTTACAAGGGGGTTGACCCATTGTCAAAATATAAATGGGCATACACATGTGGACATATGTCATTAAAATATACTACTTACTCTTATTATAATTAAAATATTTTTTATACAAGCATCTAAATGTGTTGGTGATAAAAACAAAAAATAGCTCCGGTCCTTTTTTTTGGATACAACTCCGGTCTTTAATTGAGTTGAGCTGATTGAAAATTTAATTTAGTTGGGCTTCCCGGAATCGTGGTGGAAGAGAAGTTTCTGATGGCAATGGGTTTCGTTCTTTCATCCTCTCTGGCTGTATTGATTGATTTGGATCGTGCTTGTGCCCTAAGTTCTGCGATCCCCAGCATTTCTGAAAGGGGGATTACGTAGCTAAGGCCGAAATGGGCCTAACAAAATCATAAGACCCAGTTGAGGTGCTATAGTAGATGAGGCCCAAGGTCCAAGGCTGCAATTTAGCTCTACGATTTTTCTTATTGCATTCCATGCTCCTTTGAGTGATATAAGAAATGAATAAGAATCAATCCAATTTTCGCCCAGAAATTTCACACTTCAATTACTGTTTAACTGTTTATGTTAGTTTCATTTTTTTTTTAATTTTTTAATGTAGACCTTAATCTGTTGCTCTAATAAGCAAAACAGGAAAAAGAGGCGTGAAAATTAGGAAAGAGAAAGGGATTCAAAGTTCAGACTTAAAGAGATTGAGTTGTCCTTCACTTTTTTCTCCTAATACTAATAATATGTTATTTTTATCTTTTAGACATATAGCTCCGTATAATTTCTATAATTTTTTATTTAAAATATATCTGAAATTATTTTTCAAAAAAAAGGAGAAAATATGGCCATATCTGTTGCTAGGAGTCATGTATAGTGAACATGTAACTAAACTACAACATGAATAGCGCAAGAAAACCAGGAAAAAAAAATCAAGCATTGCAGGTTATATAAAATATAATATGGCATTGACCAGATTAATTTGATATTATATTCCAATATTTTTAAAGAACAAGTTTTCACTTGATGATACTTTGTTTGACATAATTAAATTTAATTATGAAATCGTTAAAAAAAAATTTAATCAACATCCACAGTTTTCTCAAGAACACATTATTCATAGATCGCCACCCTAGAATGTGATCATATTTATCAAGTGCTCGAGCGAAAAATATCAAATTGTCCCCCCAGTGAATATTAATTAAGAAAAAAACTAAAAAGGAGATCAATTAACTGTTGAAAGAGACATCCCACAACAATATCAAATCACATGTGTCCACAATAAAGGCAATGAAATAAACGCATATAACAAGGGGACTAATAATGAGCATGTTACTGCTTACTCAAACATTATGCTATCAAAAGATTACTACCCTCTGGGTGGATTGCATGTGTTGGGCTTGGCGTGCAATGCATTCACTCCAACCTCCAATGTTATATAATGCCCACATTTGGGATATGAGCAAAATCTTGCCGAGCATCATCCAACAATGGGCATCCATATATGCCCAATGTTTTTAATGATCTGAGATTACGAAGGCCTTCAGGAAGTGATCTCAAATACCTGCAATGGTGGAGCCCAAGATGTTGCAGTTCCACTAGATTTCCAATCCAGTCTGATAACCTTTCTCCACAAAATCTTTCAATGAATACACTTTTGATGGTATGATGAGGACGAAGCCTTTCTAAAATCAATTCATCAGAAGCATTTTCAGAGAATTCATCATACGAATAGCATAATGGGTCCCAATACAAGGATAAATATTGATGATGTTGCTTCTCTTTCAATCTTGCAGACTCGGCCTCTTCAGGGTTTGATCTTAGGTGTTTCAACCTACTTATTGCTAGACTCCCTCTCAAGTTGTTAAGCTCACCCAATTCACTTATCCTTGCCCTTGCCCTTTTCTCATGCATCTCCTGGTTATCTACTACAAAGTTTGTTAAGTTTTGAAGAGAAGTTAATTGCTGCAAACTACTTGGCATCCATTCCAACTTGAAACAACGCCAAAGATTAAGATGCCTCAAGCTTACTAATTTACTAATGTCTTTTGGCAATTCCCGAATTGACGAATTGCAACTAAGGTCTAAGGTTTGCAAGTTGTGGAGTTTGGTAATAGTCCTTGGGACTTGCTCAATATCATTACATGAAAGATCAAGAAATCTTAGATGCTTCAATTTTCCAATGCTTTTCGGAATTTTGATCATGCACAAATAACTTAGGCTCAAAACACATAAGAATTTCAACTTTGATGCAACCAAATCAAAAACAGAGTGATCCATCTGACAAGAAAAATATTTCATGGGCAAAAGCATTGTTCTTAATTTTCCATACTCAAGAAAGGAAGTTGGAACTTTCCAATCTACTCTCGGCACATCATATGACAAGTGACATATTATGTCTTTAGTACTCTTTTTTTTTTCTTCTTTAATGAGAAGATACTCATCCTTTGCTACAAATTGTGCCAGACCATAATTAATTAGATCATGCATTTTGCACCCCACAATGTCACCACTATAACTTCTTTTGACATCTTGGAAGAAGGATCTTGAAAGCATATTCATAAAATATTCATTCCCAAGATCTTCCTTACACCTCATTTGATTAGTTGATTGAATGAATCCTTCGGCTACCCACATTTGAATTAGTGTTGTCTTCATGAACACAAAATCTTTTGGGAACAGGGAACAAAAAGCAACACAATTTTTCATGGGTGAAGGAAGATTATCATAAGAGAGTTTAAGAAGAGCAAAGATTCTCTCCTCCAACTTTTCTACCTTCCAAAGCTCACAATTCCTTAAGTATGACAAATCTATTATTCCTTCTAAGATTTTGTCATACACAAGCCTTCCAACGGCTCTAATAGCAAGAGGAACTCCTCCACATTTCTTTACAACCTCCCTGCCAATTTCTACCAACTCCTTATTATTTGACTCTCGACCCCCTTCGAAAGCCATTCTACAAAACAACTCCCACGATCTTTTACAATATAAACCATTAAGGATAATAGGTAAATATGTGCCCATCATCTTTCCCACCTTCTCACTATGTGTGGTGACAATAATCATGCTCCCCTTCGCTCCCATGGTTAATAAACATTTCAACTTATAACAAATCTCAACATCTTCATTCCACACATTGTCTAACACGATCAAAAACTTCTCCTCCTCTATTAATTATCTAAGATCTTGTTGCACTTCCTCCATCTCTTTTCAACTTTTTTGCTCTAAAATCTTTAGAGCTATTCGTCTAACATCAAATTCATCAAACACACATACCCACCTTCGCAACCCAAAATGTTTTTGAACATCCACATGATTGTACACAAGCTGAGCAAGTGTAGTCTTGCCCAGCCCTCCAAATCCAACAATGGGAATAATTGAAACAGTAGATTTCACATTATTGTCTAATAAATAACGTAAAATCTTATTTTTCTCCTCCTCTCTCCCAATAATTTCATCTTCTAGCACAAAAGAATATGTTTGCTTTCGTTCCTCAAGTACAGGTAAAGGCTTAGGAGGGTCGTCAAAGAAATCAAATTGTTTCTTGTCATTATCAATTTCACCTAGCCTTCCCCTGAGTTCCCTCAATTTATGAGCCATCTTAAAGTTATAAACAACTTGGTTTGATTTTGAGCAGAAGATCCGTACCTTCTTTGCCACCTTGTTTCTTGTCATGATTCCCCTCCTCAAAGCTTTAGTGGACAAATCATCAAGCAGGTCATCTGCATCATAGAGGACATCTTTCAATCTCTTCAGCCAAAGGCTGACTTGATTGTTATTGTTGACCCTTGCCTCTGCAACCAGCAGTGTAGCTCTGATGGCAAGGATCGTGTTCTTCATGCTTTCTGCATCATCTTTAGCATTCCACAGCAATTTGAACTCTTCAAGAGTCAAAGAGGTCAGTCACTGTAAAACATTCCCAGCAATGGCGTCCATCTTTTTGGTGTGGGCGAAAGAAATTCTTATGATTCTTAGTTTGTAGGTTTGGTGAGTATTGTTGCAAACTCCAACTCGGGTACTAACAGCAACAAATGCCTTTTACTTTTTCAAAAGCAACTTGCAACTTCCTGTTTGAAAAAGCTAAATTTGTTTCTCTTTTTTCCCCACTTTTCTCTTTTTGATACATAGTCAAAGTGTGCAACATCAGAGTAGTTGCTTTCCATAAGAAATCCTTTACCTCTTCAAATATTGATATTCATGATATTTATAAGAGACGAAATGATGATTTATTACTTTAGAAGATGATTTTCTATGACTTTCGCGGAAGTTACGCGCGGTAGAAAATTCATGGATGTGCCTGTGGAAAATTCAACAGTTCGGCCTGTGCGGTCGAATTCCCATTGACGCGGAAGGATAAGAGTAGAGGCTTTAGTCCACGGTGGGGACAGCTTCTCTCCCACGCCCCATTGCTCAAATCCCAATCATCCGATTTAATATTTAAAAAAAATATTATTTTTCTTATTTTTAATGTAGTACCTAATTAAAAAATTAATGGCAGTCCTACATTAAGAAAATTATATGTTTATTATTAAAATTAATAGGGAAAATGACCACAAAATACCATATGAATTTCAAAAAGACAATGAAGGCATCCAAATAAGCAAAATGAGAAAGAAGGTATCAGGTACCAATCTAGAATTTTGATTTTTAGCCTAAAGACCGAATTGCTCTTATTATGTTTGAAAACTGAGGAGATGGAGAAAGGTAGCAACTGCCTCCTCCTGGCGAAAGCAATCCCCCCACTCAGCGAAACCAATCCCCCCACTCGGCAAAACCAAATCCCCCTATTCAGCGAAACCAATCCCTCCACTGAACTAGCAAAACCGAATCCCCTTACTCGAAGAAACCAATCCTCCCACTCAGCAAAACTAAATCCAAGCTCCTCCAGTTACCGAAAAAGGTTCTCTGAAATCACATTGCCGCCGTCACAGAAGTAAAGTGTTGTCGGTGAAATTGATAACCGTTGCAAGAATAGAGTGCAGTCATTTGAATATATGTAATGTATCTGCTGTCATATAGCTACTGGTTTTTGATAAATACTGTTACGTGAATAGTATATTCCATTACACATGTAGTTAGTATGAAAGTTAATGGTTCAATGTTTACTTTGATGTCCTTCAGGTGCAGTCATTTGAATATATGTAATTATCTATTGTTATATGGCTGCTAATTTTTGGCAAATACTGTTTCGTGAATGGTGCATTCTATTACACAAAGTAGTAACTCTCACTATGAAAGTTGTAAATACCACTATGTGTTTTGTAAAATTTAGCGTGAAATTGTATTGTTTTAGATAGAAAAGTTACCCAGCCCCTCACAAGAGGTTGCAAAACCTATTGAACAAGTAGTAAATCTCACTATGAAAGTTGTTATTCCCAATATATGTTTTGTAAAATTCGGTGTGAAATTGTTTTGTTTTTGACAGAAACGTTGCCTAGCCCCTCGCAAAAGGTTGCAAAACCCATTGAAAAAGTAGTAAATCTCACTATAAAAGTTGTTATTCCCACTATGTGTTTTGTAAAATTCAGCGTGGAATTTTGCTTTTGACAGAAAAGTTGCCCCCCCCTCACAAAAGGTTGCAAAACCCATTGAAGAAGTAGTAAATCTCACTATAAAAGTTGTTATTCCCACTATGTGTTTTGTAAAATTCAGCGTAGAATTGTTTTGTTTTTGACAGAAACGTTGGTCAGCCTCTCACAAAAGGTTACAAATCCCATTGAAAATGTAGTAACACTCACAGTGAAAGTTGTAAATCCTACTATGTGTTTTGTCAAATTCAGCATGGAATTATATTTTTGTAGAGAAAAGTTGCCGTACCCCTCAAAACAGGTTGTCAATCCCCTGGAAGAAGTAGTCAAATTCACTTCACGAGTTATAAATCTCGTTATACGTGTAGTAACATTCTAGGCAAATGATTTAACAATACTTGAAAATTAGGCAGTTTCGTATTTCCTGAAAACAGTTTGCAAATCCCCTTACATACAAATCCCCTTGCAAATCGAAGAACCTTTTTCAGTGACTAGAGGAGCTTGGATTTAGTTTCGCTAAGTGGGAGGGTTCGGTATTGTTGAGTGGAGGGATTGGTTTGGTTGAGTAGGGGGATTCGGTTTCACTGAGTGGAGGGATTAGTTTTGCCGAGTGGGTGGATTGGTTTCGCCGAGTAGGGGCAGTTTTTCTTTCATCGAGTGGAGGGATTGCTTTCACCAAGAGGAGGCTATTTCTACCTTTCTCCATCTCCTCATATTTCAAACATAATAAGGACAATTCGGTCTTTACGTCAAAAATCAAAATTCCATATTGGTACCTGATACATTCTTTGTCATTTTTTTACTTATTTGTCTTTTTGAAATTCATATGATATTTTGTGGTCATTTTTCCAAATTAATATTCTTTTAATAATAAAGCAGGAAAAAGAGGAAGAAAATTGAGAAATATGCTTTGGATGTAATTTATGGTTTTGATTTATGTTGCTGCAAGCCCAGTTTGAATAAATAATTGAGTTGGAGCTTGGAGGGTAATGTTCTGTGACTTTCCCGGAAGTTACGCTCCTAGCAGAAAATTAAAAAGCATTCCTAGCCAACTACGGCGAAAAATCAAATGATCACACCCCAAGCAGTGGTGCCTACGCAGAGGAACATGGGAGGTGGCTTCTTTTCATTCATTTCATCATTTTCTTTTCTTCTTGTGTTTTTTAACATCTTCCCAAAACCCTATTTAAATTTTCTTACTTAGTTATTTATTCTTATCATACCTCTCATTAATATGGGAGCATTGTATTAACAAGTTGTTGGTTAAGAAGGTAGTAACCTTACCCTCCTCATAAGAAGAAAAACACAAATTCGAAACCCGAAAAGCTTACTTGTTTGGAGGATTATTCCTTAACCATTCCAAGTCTAAAAGAAATTAGTTTTAAATCCAATGTGTTTTGAAATACCCTTACTTCACCTACAAAAAAGAAAAAAGGTGGGAGCATTGCTTAAGAATCATTGGTAACACTTGCGAGAAGAATGAAAATTTTCCTCTGTTTTGGTAAAATAGTTGTGTTCTTTATGAAGAACACAGGAAGTAACTTCCTACTTGTACCGCAAAAGGTTTTTGTGACTCTTTCTTTGCATTAAAGTTTGAACTTAATTATTTGCCCTAAAAGAACAACGTTGGGTTGATTAAAGAGCATTTAATATAATTCTCCACAGAATTGAAATGTCATGATATAAAAAAATAATTAAAGCATAATATTTTTAAATCATAAATGTTAATCATAAGGCCTTGGCTAAGAGTAGTGATTGTGGAAGTTGTTGAGTATGACTTTAGTTTGAAAGTTCAGCCATATCTTAATCACTATCGAACTCTTTTTCCCAATTCACAGACTCAAAAGGATAAGATTGATGGCAGCTGGTCCGATTCTCACCACCCCAGCCCTTGAAGTAGATAGTTAGCTATTACTTATCAATTAACTAACAATGATCTGTGGTTTTTTTTTTAATCATTTCCTTAAAAGCAAAAAAAAGGGAGAATTAAGTTAGCTCACATTGGCTAATATCTAAATGGTCCCAGCACACTCCTTGTACAATCTCACCATAAGCCACTATGCTTTTTCATCCCACTAGTTTTAACCCTAAATTTCCTAGTACGTTCTATGCAGAAACACGTCATGTTCTTGCTAACTAAGGGACTCTAGTCAAGAGAAAGACAGCGCAAGACATACTTTTATTTTTTAAAAAAAGGTTAAAGATAAAAAAAATACCTATGAAAATATATCAAAAGTTAACCCAACACCATAATTTTTTTTGAGTTCAAATATACTAATCAAAGTTTAAAAAGAAGCCAATAATGCCAATACCGTTAAAGTTCATTTTTTTAGTAGTGGAACCTACAATTTTTTTAATGAAAATACCAAAATATCCCTAAGAAAAAGAAGTTAAAAGTCAGAAATAGCTATAAACTTATATCAAATGTTCACCGAACGCCATATAATTTTTAATAAAAGTACAAAAATATCTAAATCTTGAAGGGTTATTGCATTAGAGTGTATTAGAGATTATTAATTATAAGAAATTTTATTTCCAAATCTTTATAATTAAAAAAGATTATTAATGTTTCTTAATAGATGTTTTTTCTTGATCAACAATTTTTTCTTTTTTTATAAAAATCAGCCAATTGTTATAGTTATCATATTAATTGTTATGGTTCAAAATATTTTAATTCGATAAATATCATACATAATAATTAAATATCTTTTTGTAACTTATTATGTTTTATATTTTAACATCATTATTGCTTATCTCGGAGTGGTTTAATTTTATATTGGCAAAATAAACATTTACACTTCAATCCTTTGATTAGTATTAATTTGATATTTTCATATTTTTAATTCAATTTAAAAAAATTACTTAATTCTAGAAAAAAATAAATGAGGGTGCTCTAAATTTTAATTGAAATAAAAAATATAAATCCATCTTATAAGGTGGGCTTTTTTCTTAAAAAACAGATAAGCCAAAAGGACCATCAGCAAGTTAAAAGGAGATGTTGGTTTCTTTTTTTTCTTACTAGGGATATTTTGGTATTTTTGTTAAAAATAGTGGGTTCCATTATTAAAAGTGGTTTTAAATTCTCTCAAAGAATTAAATATAAATGTAAAAAAGAATTCAGATTAACTGTTAAATTTGATAACATAAACTGAAAAATAAACATAACTCCATATGTCGTTGATACAAAAACTTATTTTTAAAAGATACCTATAATGTCTATTAAAAAAGAAGATCGGGAGTATAAATAACTTATATTTAAAGTGCAATTCAATTTAAGCTTAAATTTTTTCACATGAGTTATTTTAATTATAAAAATTTATTTTAATTAATAATTTCTAACACACTCTAATGCGATAGCCTTTTGGGATTAGGGGTATTTTCATACTTTCATTAAAAATGTTATGGTATTGAGTGAACTTTCAGTGCAAGTTTGTGGATATTTTTAACCCTTAACTTTTTTTTCGGTTTTAATTGGGGGTATTTTAGTAATTTCATTAAAAAAGTCCTGGGTCCCACTACTTAAAAAATAGATGTTAGAGGCAATGGTATTATTGACATTTTTAAACTTTAATTGATAGATTTGAACCCAAAAAAAGTTCATGATGTTAGGTAAACTTTTGGTATATTTTTATTAGTATTTTTTACTCTTAACTCTAAAAAAAACATGCCACTTATTTTCTCTCTTAGACAAACAACGAAATGGCTATACTTTAGTTTATAAAAATACGGGGAAAGAAAAATATGGACCGAGAGGGAAAAAAATGAAGAATAATTTACTTGTATTGTTGAAGAATTGGATGCTCTGTTTTCAGACCTCATATGCAGAGTAGGTGCGATAAATGAATATCGTTGCCACACTTAACTCATTTACAAATATTAACTAATTTGACTTTCCATTTTTTGCCCCCAAGAGCAAGTTCTCAAAAAATCCCTTACTTTGTTTGACATAAATAAAATTAAAATTATTTAAGAATCATTAAATTTTTTTTCTCCAGAACATAAAAGTTAAAAACTGCAACCTTAGAATGTGCTCAGTCGAAAAAAACGAAAAAAAAAAATCAATGTTCCGGAAATAAAAAAGTCTTCAAAACCAAACACTACTCCGGAAATAAAAATATTGTACAATTTTTTTTTTCTTTTAAGTTAAAAAGACAGGTGCGAAGAGCCTAAGATTAAGAGGAGAATTAAGCCCGCAACCCTCGACTTATGGGAGAGCATCAAGGTCGGCTAAAAGGCTTTCGGCTCCTTACACAAATATTGAATCAAATGGTACTGGGGTGGATTGCATGCGTTAAGCCTGGCGTGCAATGCAATCACTCCAAGCACTGTATCATTAATCGACTATATTATAAGCCATTTTGGGTCCCTTATCAACAAGCAAATTTGGGGATCCCTCTATGGTCAATGTTCATGATGACTTGGGATTACGAAGGCCTTCAGGAAGTGATCTCAAATACTTGCAATCAAAGAGCACAAGATGTTGCAGTTCCAAGAGATTTCCGATTTAGTCTGACAACCTTTGTACATAAAATCTTGCAATGACCAAAGTTTTGATTATTACTGAGAAAATATCAATATGATTAATTTAAAAAAAATTAATAAATATGTTAAATGAATCTTACATGTAAGACTAATATTAATTCCTCAATTAAGTCCTACATTAAATATCATACTAGACTAGTACTATTTGAACCTTTTTGACCTATATTTTCAAATAATCCTTTTCCGTTCCCAACAGTCACTTGTCTCTATAATATATACAAATTATATATGTGTATGTATGTATATGTGCATAAATATATGTACAGACCGAGTGAAAAGTGAAGAATCATTGACTTGTATCTTGTAATGTTGATGAGCAAGATACTCTGTTTCTAAACCCTATAAACAGAGTGTGTGTGATAAATGAATAACGTTACCACACTTAATTAATTTACAAATATTAACTAATTTGATTCTCCATTTTTTGCCCTGCACAGCAAGTTTTCACTTAACACTTTACTTTGTTGACATAATTAAACTTATTATTTAGAAAATCAATATTGCAGAAATACAAGAGAGGCATGGCAATGGAGTTACCAATTTGTTGACAAACTTTCATTTCTGCTTAAGATCTATGCAATATGAAACATAAATTATTATGCAAAACATTAATTACAATTGAGAAGTCTGCACGTCGCTGCCAAGAAGCAGGTGAGCAGTGAGTATTAAATAACAAACTACAGTGGAAAGAGATTCTCTATAACAAATATCAAATCAAACCCTCCAAATACCAATACTATTCTATCGACTTGCAGGAGTTGTCAGTATTCTAATGTTTCTAGCAAATAAAATGGATGCGTTACGAGCAATTTCTTGCCATTCATCACCACTTTTGTGTTGGCATCTTCTATCCAACAATGGCGTTCCGTTTATCTTAAATGTTCGTAATGATCTGAGATGACGAAGGCCTTCAGGAAGTGATATCAAATTCCTACAATTCCAGAGTCGAAGATGTTGCAGTTTCAAGAGAGTTCCAATCCAGTCTGGCAGCCTTTCTCCAGAAAATCCATCAATGCATAGAAATTTGATGGCATGATGAGGACGAAGCCTTTCTAAAATGAATTCATCAGAATTATCTTTAGATAACTCACAATTAGAGGAGAATGTGTCCCAAGACAAAAATAACTCTTGAAGATGTTGCTTCTCCATTAACCTTGCAGACTCTGCCTCTGTAGGATTTGACCTCAGGTGTTTTAGCCCTCTTATTTTCAGAGTCCCTCTCAAGTTGTTAAGCTCACCCAATTCACTTATCCTTGCACTTGCCCTTCTCCTGCGCATATCCTGGTCATCCACTACAAAATCTGTCAAGGTTTGGAGGGAAGTTAATTGCCCCAAACCACTTGGCATCCATTCACAACTGCCAGGATAAAGATGCCTCAAGCTTACCAATTTATTGATGCCCCTTGGCAATTCCCGAAGACCAGCATTAGAACTGAGGTTTAAGGTCTGCAAGTTGTGGAGTCTAGTAATAGTTCTTGGGACCTGCTTGAAATGATTGGCTGAAAGATCAAGAAATCTCAGATACTTCAATTTTCCAATACTTTCAGGAATTTCAGTGATGTTCGACCTACGTAAGCCCAGAACACGTATGAATTTTAATTTTGATGCAACCAAATAAAAAAGAGAGTGATCCATTCGACACGGAAAAATATGCGCAAGCAAAAGCATTGTTCTTAATTTTTCAAATTTGAGTAAGGAAGTTGGAACTCTCCAAACTCTTCTTGGCACATCATATGACAAATGACGTGTTGCGTCTTTAGAACTCTCTGTTTTTTCTTCTTTAATCAGAAGATAATCATCCTTTGCTACAAAATGTGCTAAATCATGAATGAGGTCATGCATTTTGCATGCATTTATATCACCATAATCATCTCTTGTGGCACCTTGGAAGAAGGATCTTGAAAGTAGATTCATAAAATACTCATTCCCAACATCTTCCTCACACCTCATCTTATTAGTTAATTGAATGAATCCTTCAGCCACCCACATTTGAATTAGTGTTTGCTTCTTGAATTCAAAATCTTTTGGGAACAATGAACAAAAAGCAACACAATTTTTCATGGCTGAAGGAAGATGATCATAAGAGAGTTTAAGCACGGCAAAGATTCTTTCCTCCAACTGTTCTATGTTCCAAAGCTCACAATTCTTTAAGTATGACAGATCTATTCCTTCTAAAGTTTTATCATACACAAGACTTCCAACAACTCTAATAGCAAGAGGAACTCCTGCGCATTTCTTTACAACCTCCTTGCCAATTTCTACCAACTCCTGATCATTTGACTCTCTACCCCCTTCAAAAGCCACTCTGCAAAACAACTTCCATGATCTTTCACCATCTAAGCCTTTAAGAATAATAGGCGGATATGTGCCCATCATCTTTCCCACCTTCTCACTACGTGTGGTAACAATGATCATGCTCCCCTTCACTCCCATGGTTAATAAACATTTCAACTTATGCCAAATCTCAACATCTTCATTCCAAACATCGTCTAACACAATGAAAAACTTCTTTCCCTCTATTAATTGTCTAAAGTCTTGTTGCACTTGCTCCATCTCTTTTTGACTTTCTTGTCCTAAAATTTTTAGAGCTATTCGTCTGACATCAAATTCATCAGACACACATATCCACCTTTTCAACCCAAAATATTTTTGAACATGTACATGATTGTATACAAGCTGAGCAAGGGTAGTCTTGCCTAACCCCCCAAATCCAACAATGGGAATAACAGAAACACTAGATTTCACATTACTGTCTAACAAACAACGTAAAATCAAATCTTTTTCCTCTTCTCTCCCAGTGATTTCATCTTCTTGCACAAAAGAGTACGTTTGCTTTCGTTGCTCAAGTACAGGTAGAGGCTTAACAGGGTGATCAATCAAATGAAATTGTTTCTTGTCATTATCAATTTCGTCTAGCCTTCCCCTGACTTCCCTCAATTTATGAGCCATCTTAAGACTATAAACAACTTGGTTTGATTTTGAGAAGAAGATCCGTACCTTCTTTGCCACGCTGTTTGGAGTCATGATTCCCCTCCTCAAAGCTTCAGTGGACAAATCATCAAGCAGGTCATCCGCATCATAGAGGACATCTTTCAGTCTAGCAAGCCAAAAGCTGACTTGATGGTTATTGTTGGCCTTTGCCTCCGCATCCAACAGTGTGGCTCTGATGGCAAGGATCGTGTTCTTCATGCTTTCTGCATCATGTTTAGCATTCCACAGCAATTTGAACTCTTCAAGAGCCAAAGAAGTCAGTCCCTGAAAAACATTCCCAGCGATGGCGTCCATCTTTTCGATGCGGGTGAAGGAAATTCTAATGATGCTCAGTCTGTCGGTTTGGCTAGTATTGCTGCAAACTCTATCTCGCATATAAATAGCAAATAAGGCCACATGTTCGAAAGAACCTCGCAACTTCTTATTGTTTTCCTTTCTTTCGCTTTCTAATCTGATTTAAAAAAAAAAAAAAAACAACTTAAAAAGTTGCCCACATAGTATTAAATTAATTTATATACATAAATCCATATTAGAACTGAACTCATCAATTTACCCAAAATTTCAGTACCAGGTAACGCGCCCTGTGACCTTCCAGGAAGTAAACCCGAAAGTACTAACTCCTGATAGAGATTGACAAGAAGATCCAATCCACTCACACTGCAAACTCCAGCTTGCATAAATAATTGGGTTGCAAGGTAGTTTTCTTGATTTTAATATAAAAATTAATTATCAAGTTAATCTTGATCCTAAATATAAGAACTATTTCTCATATTTATTAAATTTTCATAAATTACTTATATTTATATTTCTTCAACCATAATCAAGTAAGAGAGTAAGAAATGACATTAAGAAAAATAATCATGATGTTTTGGAAAAAATATGTCATATTTCTTATAATTAACTAATTTACCTAAATTCTTTAATCTGATTAAATTAGTTAAATAGATATTATATTAAGAATAGGAGAAGTCATTTAAAAAGAGAGTTGGTATAAAGTTAAAAAAATATATAATTACTAAAAAGTGATAACATATAAGTCCTAGTATAAGAAATAAGTTATTACCAACAAGTTCTTGATTAAAATAGTAAGCAGTCTCATCTTTATAAGGAAGAAAACACAAGTTTGGATCCTAAAAAACGTGAGGTGAAAACTTCTTTTTTATAATTTTTTTTTTTTGGGACCTAAGATGCATAACTAGAGTGTTTTCGACTTTTTGTTTTATTTTCTACAAACCAATACTTTATTCCTAAAATAATGTCCGTCTCTTCATGTATAACCAACAACATTATATATTCACATATAAGGAAAATTGCCGATAAATAATGTGAAGGACTTATTGAGTAATCCAAACACCCCAAAAGATTCTCTCCTCTCCAATTTCCCTCCTTTCCCCTTCCTTTAATGATTCAGATTTAACATTTTATATGCTGTAAAAATATTTTTGAAACCATGATTTTGTTTCTACCTAAATACTCTCTTTTCTCTCTCCTCAAAGCAAGTGAGGGTAGTCTCCTTCTTCTCTTTTTCCATTATTTCATCCACGTGTGTGTACACACACGCATACACAAACATAAAATTACAAACTACTAAAATTTTAAATAGTAATATACTGTATAATATATGTAAAAACTGAAAAAAAAATAATTAATAGGTTAAATAATTTATAAATTTATAATATGTTAGTTTATATAGTAATTTATTAAATTTAGAGTAAATTAGTATCTCTGATGTTATTTTTCCCATTTATGATTTAAGATACGGAATGTAATTGAAAGATAATATTATAGAAGTATCAGAAGGAAAAAAAAATAGGATTCTTAATGTAATTGAGAAATAACATAAAGGTTTTAACATATTAAGTTTATTTCTTTAAAAAAAAAAAAAAAGAAGAAGAAGCGAAACCATCATTTGAGATTAACAGGGTTTGAAATAGCGGATTTAAAAGATGTTTTATAAAATTAATATTATAGGGACCTTTTGAATTACTATTTCCAATTCTTAATATAAGACTATAAAAGCTTGTTTAAGTTTTATTTTGATCATAAATATAAAATCTCAATTTATTTCGTTTCTAATATTTATTCATTTTTTCTCAAGATAATCTTTGTAATAATGATAGTTCTAACTAATACATTTGATCAACAAGGATATTATAAGCTATTAAGTAACTAACTTAACAAATTTTTTTAATCTATTAAAATAAATCAACTATTTGGAAGAATTGAGATTTCAAGATATTAAAAAAAAATTAAACCAGATACTCAATTCGGAAAAACTCGATGAACTGGTTATGAGTGTTTAAATCATAAGATCAACCATAATCTCATGACTTTTAAGAGTGATAGACACTGACAATGGATAGTCCCTTTCGTCTCATTTATAAGTTTTAAACTTAAAAAGATACGTCATCTATCTTATAAATTTTAAAGACATAGTTAAAAATAAAAATATATTTTTATTTATTTATTACTCTTAAGTAATTTTTTATTATACATAAATCGATTGCTTGAAGCATATAAGTGAAAATATTGTTTAGTTAGTGTGGAATATCAATTTTGAAATTGAGCCATATGCTCCCATCCAATTCATAATATAAAATTTTAGTTAATCTTGCTCAAAAGACTCATGAATATCAATTCAATCATTTAATGTTTTTTAAATTAATAAAAGTTATCTACTTTATTCTTATTAAAGAATGTGTCTGCAAAATTCTCTCATGCATTTAAAATCCTCTCTCCTTCTTGTAACAAGAGGGTAAAACTGAAAAACTACCATTAATTGCTCTCTTAATTTTCTCTGCTTTGTCAACTTCTTATCTGTTAGACAAATTTTTTTATAGAAAACTTCTTATATTACAAAGGAAGGGGGTATATCTTTACTATCATCTAGTAGAGATGCTCATAAGAGAGGAAGGGACAGGAACATACCTATCTTGATCTCATCCCAATAAACAGGGATGGGATAGGGTTTTTATCTTGTGCTGGGATGAGAATGAAACGTCCCGCCCAGTTGTTTTTTTTTTAAAAAAAAACATTTAAATTGGGCCAATGTTATTTGGGTCCTTTTTTTAATGTTTTAATATTTCTTTTTCAATTTGGACTCATAAATCCATATAAAAAAGCCATATATAATAAGATATACATATATATATATAATTATCACATGTATAATTCCTTTTCAGGTTTAAAAAAACACTTTCATAAGAAAAATATTAAAAAACACTACTTTAAAAGTAAAATACTCTATTTTTTTTAGTTTGCATCAATTACATATACCTCTCCTCTATTTTAAAAATATACAGTTTAATCTAATTAGTTAACACTGTCAGGAATATTCTAAAAAGATTATAAGAATATTATTTTTAACTGAAATGTATATTAAAATAAAATTTATTTATTATTTTACTTCTCATTCTAATAAATTTCTAAATTATATTTTTACAGTTACGTCAATTTTATTCAGTTAAGGCAAACACAAAAAAAAAATTGATTAAAAATTTAGCTATTTTTTTAATAAAAATATATACACTTAACTAAATATGTTTATAAATTTTTATAACAAAGATGTGTTTAAAAGTTTTGAATTATAAATTTAAATAATTTATTTGAAATATATTTTTATAATTCAAAATAAATCAAAGTAAAGTGATAAAATATTAAAATTGTAAAATTTTATGATTTAGGTCAAAATTAATAAATTTTATAACATATTACAAATTTTAAAGATAACCATTTTTTGATTTTATAAAAATATTTTTTGGAAAATATAAATGTCTAAATACTACTTCCGGTCTTTAATATAAGATTTTGTTTCACTTTTATTTTGGTCCTAAATATAAGAATTCAATCCACTTTGTCTTTCATATTTATATATTTTTTCTCAAGGTAATCCTTCTAATAATAGTAGTTCTAGCCAATACACTTGATTAGCAAAGATATTTTAGAAAAGACAATACATATTTATTACAAATAACTAACTTAACTTATTTTCTTAATCTCCTCAAATTAGTAAACTAGCCCTTATAATTAGGACCGGAGGTAGTAATTATTAATTTAAAAAAGGCATTTTGGTTAAAAAATAATTTCAAGTCAAACTTAACGATTAACTAACAGTTTGGATTGATAAAAATAAAATCTTAAATATAGGAGGAAAATTTGTGTAACATATGTTTTAACTATAAAAGAAGTATATATATACGTTTTCAAAATAAAAAGAAAGTATTTGTAATTGAGATAAAATAGAAGGATAATCAGTATATTTCATTCGAAGAATAGCTCTCAAATTGCTTCTGCATCTCAAAAACTCAATCAGGAAGATGAATAAATCTTCTAAGGGAAAAAAAAGAAAAGAAAAAGAAAACAAGTAGTTACTCATTCAAAGTTTATAGAAAGAATCACTCGCCCTTTTTTGCTTAATAAAAATAAATAGAAAATAATCTTGTATAATGTTTATAAAATAAGATTAGATGACTTAGTTTTTTTTTTTTCAAATTACATATACCAGCCTTGGTAATAATTTTATCCCGTCCCGACATTGTTTTATCCTAAAGATTTTTCGTCATGCCCCCTCTCAAATTGAGCAGGACCGGGACATAACGGATTACCGGTGGGGCAAATTAGACACTCCCACCGTCCAGTAATATCCAACACTTCGGCCCCACAGGCACATGCATGAATTGAAACTTGAAAGTGCCGTCGAATTCCTGTTGACGCGGAAGGATAAGAGTAGAGACGTCTGTCCATTGCGGGGACAGCGTCTCTCCCGTGCCCCAATTGCTCAAATCCCAATTATCTAAATTTAATATTTTAAAATATTATTTTTATTATTTTTAATATAAAACTTAATTGAGAAACTAATATTAGTTCTATTTTGTAAGATCTATTTTATGTATTTATTATTTTTTAAAATTAATCATATTGATATTTTCTCGATAATGATCAAGTATGAGGAAAAAAGAGAGAATTGAGAAAAATACTTAGGATGTTTTAAAAAATATATAAATAAATCTATACTATTAAAATCTAATTTAAAAAATTCATAAGAAAAATATACTTTACAATAATAACTTACCATTATAAATTGTTTAGACTAAATTTTAACCGTTCATTTTTATTTATGTAAAATTACAATATTTTTGTTCAAAAATAATAATATTTTAAAAATATTAAATTTGTACCATTGAAATTTAATGTAATAGTGATAAAAGAGGTAGACGAGGGAAAGGGCTACTTCCCCATTTCTCACCACACCCACTTTTGACTCTGGGCTATAGTTCCTGCATTGCTTTGGGCATTTAGTGCCCGTTAATTATTTATCTAAATTTTGGTTTTTACAATTTTTACCCAAACGCTTGTATTTTGATTAAATTCATTATGATACCTTTAATCAAACACCCATTTAATATACAAGTGGCTTTTACCACTTCATAGGGGTTAAGAAAGAGTTAAAAAATAATTTCGATTCTTCACATTATCAAACATTAATACTACCTCCGGTCCTTAATATAAGACCCTATTTGACTTTTATTTTGATCCTAAATATAAAACCCCAATCTACTTTATCTCTCATATTTATATATTTTTTTCAAAATAACCTTCTAACAATGATAGTTCTAGTCAATGCACTTGATTAGTGAGGATATTTTAGGAAATACAACACTTATTTAGGACAAATAAGTAACTCAACTTATTTCATTAATCTCTTTAAATTAGTCGACTGACTCTTATAATTAGAACCGGAAGTAGTACGTCTTATTAGAATATTTAAATATAAGTGGACTTGATTTGATTTAGAAAGTCTCACATCAAATCAAATTTGGTACTCCTGTGATCCTAAATATAAGAACCTTATACTAGTATAATAGGTTCAGTACAAATTTAGGCCTCTTAAATTTGCTTTCATATTGACTTTGGTCTTCTAAGTTTTAAATTATATGTTTTTGCCTCTCAAGTTTCTTTCCATCTAAAATATTGATTCCTATAATTTAATAAAAACCTGGACCATTTTGCTTTTGAGGGATCAAAACCTATGATTTGAAATTTGAGAAACTAAAACCAAAATTTATACAAACTTAAAAAATAAAAGATTATACTAACCCTAAATAATATATGGTAGAGTGAGAGAATACACAAACTTGAGCCTCAAAAGTTTTGGATTGATGTGAAGACGCCTAGTTTGTCCTGGACTTATGTGTGCCCCAATATTTATAATCCAAAGACTGGGCACGTCTTGGTTGTAGCGACGGAAACTTGGCGTTGGCTGCGTCTTTTTAACGTGAGTGGATTGGTCAAATGAAAGAAGACTCAGTCTTGACGTTTCATGCGGTTAACAAAATTAAACTTATCTGCCACTGGCCGTTTGGCCGAGTGGCGTGCGTGTGTGTTGGGTGCGTGTGTTGCGAATTCAATCCCGTCCTATTGTAACCCAAAAAAAAAAAAAAACTTATGTGGTTAATAAAAATTTAAGTGGTTGGGTCTTAAAGGTTTATTAGAGTCAGAATATATCTTCAAACTCAAAAAGCACTTGTAAAAATATTTACAGATCACCTATGAATAAGATCTTCATATTGATAAAATTGAACTTAAAATTTAGATCAAATAGTGTAGAACAAGACAACCCCTTGAATTTCTCTGTAATGATCTGAGATGACAAATGTCTTTGGAAGTGGTGTCGAATACTCGCAATGATAGATCTCAAGATGTTGCAGTGATAAGAGATTTCCAGCCCAATCTGGTAATCTTTGTCCACAAAATCCTTTATTGGTTAGACTTTTGATGGTATGATGTGGTTGTAGCCTACCTAAAATCAATTCATCTTTGGAAGTAACTTCATAAAAACAATTATAAATGCTGAAGATGTTGCTTTTCTTTTAATTTTGCAGTCTCATCCCCCATCTTCAGGTTTTAATCTTAGGTGCTTCAGGCCTCTTATTTCTAAGCATGCTCTCAAGTTGACAAGTCCACCAATTCACTTACCTTTGCACTATCCCTGCTTCTATGCATCTTTTGATCATCTGCTTCACAATGTGTCAAGGTTTGGAGAGAAATTAATTTCCCTAATCCACGTGTGCATCCATTCCAACTAACAAAGGTGTACCAAGATGAAGATGCCTCAAGCTTACCAATTTATTGATGTCTCTTGGCAAATATCCAAGAAAAACGTTAGAGGAGAGGTTTAAAGCTTGCGAGTTGTGGAGTTTGGCGGAACTTGTCTTATGAGACTATATGAAAGATCAAGAAATCTTAGATGTTTCAATTTTCCAATACTTTTCAGAATGTTGACAATATCCAATGAGGTTAAGTCCAGAACACGCAAGCACTTCAATTTTAATACAATCAAATCAGAAACAGAGTGGTCCGTTCGATAAAAGAAATAGCTATTGAGACAAAGCTTTATTCTCAAGTTTAGAAAGGAATGTGAAGAATGACGCGTTGTGCTCCTGGTATGCTTTTCTTTTCCTTCTCTAATGACAAGATACTCCTACTTTGCTACAAATTGTGTTAAATTATGAATGAAGTCGTGCATTTTCATATCAGTATGTCACCCAGGCAATCAATCTATTATGACATCTTGAAAGAAGGATCCTTAAAGTATGTGGATTCATATAATATTCATTCCCAAAACCTTCCTCATATTAATAAGGAATTTTAAAAAAAACTTATTATTTTTTACATCTTCATTATTTTTAATTAATTTTAACTTACTTTTTAATGTGTGTTAATTTGGTTAGATGTCTCATATGTAAAGAAATGGAGAGAGTATTTTTTTTTTTTGGGTAAGATCTCTTTGCATGGACTCCAGCCCATGGGGGGAGTCTCCCGCCAGGCAAGTTGGGCATAATAAGGACTCCTTTCCTTTTTTTGTTAATAAAGTTCAAAATTTTAAATTTGTCTTTCTCCTTTATAAGATTCAATTTAGAGTTGTATTAACATAAAATATACCCTTAAAGCCCAAGAATTGGGCAAACTTAGTATATGTTGATTGGGTAATTGAAGGGCATTGATATAATTCGCCAAAATAAATGAGATTTCATGACATTAAAAAAATTAAACCATGGAATTAATTCAGCAAGAACCACAGTATATTGGTTATGGGTGTATTCTGCTTTAAAGAGTGATAACTGACAGTGGATATATACCATGCCGATCCTTATAATAAGTCATTTGTGGGGAAAAAAAAATTGCTCCAAATATAAGTTATTTGTAAGATATTTAATGATCAATTTTGAATTTTTGTTTTGTTTAATTCTCATTAAAAAACAACATATGATTTGTAAATTTAAGTATGCGAGCTATGATTCTCTTAAAAATGTATGTCTTGTGTGAATTGTTCACTGTTAAAAGTAAAAACAGTGTTTGTGTTTGTCACTTTTGGTAAATCTGTAAAAAGTAAAGATATAAATTTGTTTTAAAAGTTTTTATTTAAAAGTGTTGAATATCCGAAAGTTTTTTTTAAAAGTTAATTTGCCCAAAAATTTTAAAATCGTAATAATATATCCATCTAACATTAAAAATGTTCACAGTCAACACCAAAATTTTGACAATCAACATAAGATTTTTAATGTCAAAGAGTAATATTGTTACGATTTTAAACTTTCAGTAAATTTACTCTTTAAAAAAATTTCAATTACTCAGTGTTTGTGAGTGAAACTTTGGGATCAAATTTGCAGCGTATTCCGATCCGTAAATGTCAGAACAAGCACATGTCACCACATTATTTCAGAAAAGCGGCGGCTCTGTATCTCCAAACCTCGCCATTCCCATGTAAATTACATAAAGGGAAAATTAGGGAGAAGGACCTACAAAAAGTAATATTTATTGGGGTGGATCTTAAAAAGTGTAATTATTTAGGAGGACCAAATACTAAAATATAATTTTAAAAATACAAAAGTGTTATGAAATTAACCAACAATGAAAGTAAATTGGAGAAGAGAAGTAGACAAGAAAATGGGAGGATGATATTGTATTCCTTCACTTGCTTCACTTGCCTCACAATACAATGACATGCCTTATTTATAGGCATAGTCTCACACATAAGTTACATTTGTACTTAAATGATAGATAGTGGACAATAAACCATATGAATATGAGTGGGGGGTTACAAGATTAAAGGCATAGTGGAAAGGTAATAGAGTAGTGGAAGATTAATGCCTAGTGGAAGTAGTGGGAGTTGATGATGAAGTTGAGAGGGAGAGGAAGAGGAAGAGGAGGAGATGGACATCCACATATTATAATATTCATAACACTCCCCCTTGGATGTCCATTATCTAAGATATGTGCCTCATTAAAAAACTTCAACTAGGAAAAACCCTGTGGGATAAAAACCTAGCAGAAGAAAAAGAGTACACATTCATTGATACACTATTCGATGCTGCCTCATTAAAAACCTTGCTAGGAAAACCTAGTGGGAAAAAAACCATAGACAAGGAAAAAAGAGTACAGCGTGTATTAACTCCCCCTCTTGATAACATCAATTGATATCCTTGAGTCTATGACATCTGATATCATGAACAAACTTTTCAAATATTGTAATAGGAAGTGACTTGGTGAACAAATCTGCTAGATTTTTATTTGAATGAATTTGCTGGATGTATATTTCACCATCTTTTGGATATTGTGAAATAAATACTCCATTTGGAATTACCAGCATGTGAATCAGAAAAGAATCTAGAATTCTATTCTAATGTCTTTGGTGAAGAACTATATCTTACCAGTAAGTTAACAGCAAATGATATGTAGCGTCATGCATGACTGATAAGATATGATATGGTACTTTTGGACCTATGATTTGGTATTTCTGGACCAAGTAGTTCTTCATCACCTTCTCAAAATATATAAGGTTCTTTATTCACCTCCACAAATCTCACAACCATCAAAGTATATAATGGATGTAATTTATCCATATAAAAACACTTTAAGGCCTTTCTTGTATCAATTAATTGATACACAAAAATCTTCATTTTTCAAGTATTCAATTTGCAATCCGAAGCAAAACTTTGTTCTTCCCAAGTCCTTCATGTCAAATTCTTTCTTTAAGCAATCCATAACTTTTGTAAGCTCTTCAGGAGTTCCAATAATATTTATGTCATCAACATAAACAACAATTATAGCAAACTCATTTTCAAATCTTTTCATAAAAATGCATGGGCAAATTGGATCATTTTTATATCATTTCTTCGACCGATATTTACTTAGTCGGTTATACTACATATGCCCTGATTGCTTCTGGCAACTTATTTAACTTAATCATTGTTCTCAAGAACTTGAATTGTATGCTTCTGGCAAGTGAAATCCTTAAGGGAATTTCATATATTTTGATCCAAAACTATAAAATGATGATACATATTGAAATTATTTTAATCTTCATAATATTTCATATACTGAAAGATTTTCTTATATATGCTCCTGGCATATTTTTGATCCTTCAAGGATTATCATGTAAATTTCACTATTTAATGATCCTCATGCATGGATCATAATAATATCTAGCAAATGCATTTTATATGCAAAATTATATCCAACTATTCAGATATGCAAAATTATATCCACCACAAAGTAATATGTCTCATCATAATCATTTGTGAAAATCTTTATTTTCATATAAACATCTATATATTCTATAGAAACTTTATATGTGTTGGGACTACAGGCCCATTTTCACACATTGAAATAACATTTTCATCACATCTTTTCCCTTTTTCTTTTTCTTCTTAGCCAAATTTATATCTACTTTGTATGATAGATCTATATGTAAGATCCTCTTTTTATCACGTGATATTCTTACGAAAATCATTGTCGACAACTTTACCTTTTCGGTTCCATTTTTTTCTTTTGTGACACAACTTGTTGAGATCTCTTTCTTCCTTTTCAAGTACCTGAACCTCTTCTGGAGTTTTACAATTAGTTATGTCTTGACACTCTTCTAGAGTACATGCCTCCTCAATATAACTTCTAAGTTGTATGCTCCTCTTTATTCAAGATATTTATATTGGAACCGATTAACCTTTCATGATTCTGGCATGTCTTAATATTTAAAATAATTGGAGCATTTTCAGCTGGAATAAGGGATTTAAAATTTTCACTCAAGTCAGTAAAATATTTTATAGTATTTCATGAATGCAATTTTGATGAACTTCTGGTTCATACTGATATATATGAGGATCTATATTTGATAGTAATGATGCATTCCATGCATTCTCTTTTCCAGCTACTCAATTTCTCCCCCTCATGTTAGGAAAATTTTGTCGAATAACAATCAACTAATTATGCAATATAAGTATCCTAAATCCATTTGTTTCTTTCAGGAACATTATTTTGTTCCATTTAAAAACAAACAAGAAGAAGGAGGTTCTTACCCAACATATGTTCCAACTTTCTTTAAATATCCATCTACGTGCATTGTGGTGGATTGGTAAGAATAAATATTGCACATTTCAATCTTTAGATGGAAAATATCTTGCTCCTAACCAAAAGCCAATTTTCTTGGGAGAATTTTGTTGCTTTGATGTCTATAAGTGCTGCAATATATCAAATATGCCAACACTAAAATGGAAAAATTTGTTCTCATAAATATTGATCAAGCTATTCACGGAGGCATTAACAAATGATTTTGCTAGATCAATTTGTTAAGTAGGCTTTTCAACATTAAAAGCCTGATATATAAATTCACTAGCATATTTGAAATCAAGTTTTGAGAATCACATAGTCTGGAAATATTTATCTAAATAATCTTGCAAACTTCAGGTTGTAAATTAATATCAATCACACATCTTACCATTTTATATAGATGCATCTATCAAATAGTGAATACTTGTATGGCTTATGTGCTTCTAAATGGGCCCATATATATTTCCAGAAATATAGTGATCCATTCGAAAACAAAACATAACTAGTGATATTTTATAATCAATTTTCTTTGAGAACAAGCAGCACATACGGATTCTTAAAAATGTTGGCTATTCAGAAGAATCTCCTGGTTCTTCAATGGATATCAATATATAATCTTCAATAATTATATAGTTTAAGATAATCAAACAAGTCATGCCAACAATAAATCTAATTATATCAGTAAACTTCTGGGTTACTGTACCATGTTTTATTATCAACAATAAATTTTTTCATTATAATATATGATTGATGATATCCATTTATGAAATTGATATGAAAAATATATCCAATATCAACTCATACTTGTATTTCAACAGTTTTTCTCCTCAAGATTGAGTCATTCAAACATGATTCCTTTATTCATATATTTCATAAACAACTGCTAGCATATAATAGGTTAAAATCAATAACCTATCTTTTGCTTGGATGCCCAAGTACTTCCAAGTTCATATATAGTTACGGACTTTAATCCAATTGTATTATAGCATTTACACTCTTTGGAGAACCAAAGCTGTGATGTAGATCTATGGGTCATATTTTTCACTATCAATATTTTGTCTGCTCATAAAGAAAAATCAGTATTAGTTCTTCTGGAACTATATTAATACTATTACATCGAGTTCTTCAGGAACTATATAATTTAAGAGGAATATGAAAGACAACTCTATTTCAATATATTATTAACATAATAACAAATAATTATGAGTATCATAGATTTAACTTGCAAGACACATAGAAAACACACAAAAATGATGAAGAACATTTAAAATGAACTTTTAAAAGTAAAGTACTTAACGTTCAAAACTTTTCAATATTGATCAACGTACTATAAACATTTAAAATATTCAAAATTAATATTGAATTAGATCATATAAATAAGATATAAATAAACAAAATACAACTAGTAACTTTTGGGTCTATTTGATCTATTTAGTTTTATATCATATATTTATTAATATCACAATATCAAATTCTTATAACAATTTGTTTATCACAAATCATGATAAATTTAAAGACTGGTAGAAATTAAACATTATACATATAGCCTTCTAGGCATATACTTATATGTTTTCTATTTTTATATATACTTTGGGCATCTATCTTTCTTCACAACTTATTGTTTTCAAGCATTAGAATTAGCTTCGATATTTTCATAATATCACATGGTCTTTTTGATTCCACAACCATTTTTTCTTAACATTTGCTTCATTTGCCTTTCAATGAATTGATACATATTTATCTCTATGACTTCTGGTCACAGTATAACATTTGTTCATAATAGGATTACCATTTTCACTGTTATGATTCAATAGTCAAATTCAAAGATTATTGCCCTTTTAGTTATCAGTTCTACTGATACAATGTGATCATACTCTTTATCACTCTTATATCTATTCCTTACTTTTAATAGCACACCATCATTTTTGTCAAATATTAGCCTTCAGGACTATAACAAAATTTTCAGAACTACGAAGTTCTTTTGTATCGTTTCATCTTTAACCATCAATCTTTAGGACTTTGATCTAGATTATCAAATTGTGACAATTTTGTCATGCCATCTATTACTATCACAAGATGGTCTTTTATCAAATAATCATCAAAACGTGATGTGGCTTCTGGCCATCTAATCACAAAATCAAGAATATAATAGCTATTAGCCATTCATTTATATGTTTAATTTTTACTTTCTAAGATAACAATTAACTAGTATAAAAAATGATATGATGAAAATAAACCTCACAGCAAATCAATGAGTCTAATGATAGTAGAATCATGAAAATATAAGAAAAATAAGAAATAAAAATTTTCATATCTCAATACAATAAATAAAATATTCGGTTGCCAATGAATCAATATGGTTAAGATGCAAAACCATCATTTCCTCTAAATAGATTGGAGAAATCTTACCAAACTGTTCAGATCAAACTATTTTCATTCAACGAACAAAACATCAACGTGCATCAACTAGAAGCCATGAACCCTGATGGTAGAGTCTCGTGCTGATAACGTGTTATGAAATTAACCAACAATGAAAGTAAATTGGAGAAGAGAAGTAGACAAGAAAATGGGAGGATGATATTGTATTCCTTCACTTGCTTCACTTGCCTCACAATACAATGACATGCCTTATTTATAGGCATAGTCTCACACATAAGTTACATTTGTACTTAAATGATAGATAGTGGACAATAAACCATATGAATATGAGTGGGGGGTTACAAGATTAAAGGCATAGTGGAAAGGTAATGGAGTAGTGGAAGATTAATACCTAGTGGAAGTAGTGGGAGTTGATGATGAAGTTGAGAGGGAGAGGAAGAGGAAGAGGAGGAGATGGACATCCACATATTATAATATTCATAACAAAAAGTACCCTTAACCAAATCTCCTATCTTTCCTCTAACCACTACTTTTGAATTTTCAATTAAATCCTTTATTTAATTTAATTATTAAATCTTTAATATCTTATACTTGCACATCTCTCTTTCATTCCTCTCATTCCTCAACATGGATTCATAATATCTCATATGGGCACATCTCTCTCTCATTCCTCAACATGGATACACACCAATAATACTTTTCATTGCCCTATACCAACCATTGTTAATTCATGGTTTGTGACATTATAAGATCATTAATAATGATAGTAATATTGTATAGACTTCGCCAACTAATATAGTGAGTCTAATTGCATCTGGATAATATTTGGAGATTAATTTTGAGATTCCTCAAGTTAATGTGTTGGATAATATCAGTGTCATGATCTATGTGATTTTATTAATATTTTTCGTAGTTAGTATGTTGCTTTTTTCGTTATTTCAATTTTTAAACTTCACACTCACAATTATTTGGTTTATAATTTTTTTTTGGGGTTTACAATCAATTGAGCATAGATGGAGTGAGGTTATAGTTTCGGTTAAATATATTTTATTTGAACAATATTTAATTATTATTGTTATTAGACCTAAAATTGAGATCATAAAAATATGGATATAAAAGTAAAATAACAGTGCAAAATTCACCAAAAAAACTAACAGTGCAAAAGTATTTTATTAATGAAAAATAGGTTGTAAAGTTATGCTGTGTTTGGTCCTCCTAAATAATTACACTTTTTAAGATCCTCCCTAATAAATGCAATCTTTTCTTGGTCCTTCTGTCTAAGTTTTTCCTACATAAAGGGTATTCAATATTTTTTCAAAAATTTTACATTATTTAATTTTTATTGAACGAGAAGAAAAAAAAATGTAAAATGATTTTAAAATATAGAAAAAAATCTTGAATAACAATAATTACAAAATTTTATTGTACGTACGAAAATGTATTAGTTAGGGCCTTAGAGGTAGTACTGCTGAGTTAGTGGAAAGCGGGAAACATATCCATTCTTGCTTGTTTCTCAGTAGATAGGTTAGATTTAACACTTTTATGAAACTCTTATTAAAAAATTTTTATCAATTAAATTTTTATTTATTCTGCATTAGGTCAAATTTTAAAAGTTTAATTTTATATATTTATGTTTAAAATAATAATTTTTTAAAATAAAATTCAAAGCTGGGTTAGAGCATCTGTAGTTTGAAATTCTGCTAACCCTTTCAACCCCACAAGCACATGCCTTGTTTGGTATGCCGGAATTGGGATAAATGGATATAAAAATTGAATTGATGTCCATTTTACACTTGTTTGGTAAAAAAAAAAAAAAAGAAGTTCATGGAATTGGTTTTCATGCGGAAACCGACTCCATCAAAATTGATGGAATTAACTTCCATCATACAATTCATGGAATTCTTAAAAAAGTTCTGTGGAATTCTTCGTTTGCCTCTTATTCTTCATATCCTTTAGATCCCAACTCCATTACCTCCATAGCATTTCTTCTTCTTCTTCTTTTTTTTCAATTATTGAAAAAAAAAAAACAAAGCCTTAAAGGTCATGTTTGGTAAGCGGGATATTGATTTTTGATGAAATCGGAATGATAAAAGGATTGGAAATGATAATGGTAATGGAATTGGGAATGGGGCTTTTATTTTATGTTTGGTATGAGGTAATATATGAAAGGAATACATGCATTTATCTTATTTTTAATAAGATATGCAGGATTAAAAAATTATAATACTCCTTTCTATTTTTGAGACTCCAACGTTATGCATCCCTGTGAATGTGAAACCGCAAATCTCACACACACACACAACCACACATATTTTAAAAAAGTACATTAAATTTTGCCTCATTGTAAAATTAAAAATAAATAAGATATTTTAAAAATAAAAAATGGCTATTTGGGAATAATAATTAATGTTGCTGTAAATGTAAAATCATTCAAACAAAATACGAATAAAAAAATTTGCATCAATTCATCATACTCAATATATATAATGAGGAAAAAGTAAATTTAAAATTGAAATAAGTTGAAAAAATTAATCAATAAATTAATTTTAGAAATTAATAAAAATTTTTGATTTTTTTATTAATTTGAAAATTTTATTTTAAAACATAAAAGTTTAAAATTTATTTTCATACATATTTTTTTAAAAATGAAATCCTTTTCAAAAAAATTGCAAATTAATTAATTAATATATAAGCTTAACCGTAAATAATGGAAAACGAAAACAACAATAAAACAAGGGCTAAACTTACATGTTCCAAATCAAAAGTGTAAAGAGGGGCATTTTGTCTTTTGAGTATTTTAATCTTAGGATTTAAAACCATTACCATGGGGAGGTGGGACTGTATATCCCACCTATGTGGTATTATTCAATTCTTGAATTTTAATATCTCATACCAAATATCACAATTTGATCTAATCTCGAGTCCAATCGCAATTCCTCCCCTCAATCTTACCTACCAAACATGACCTAAGGTCCTAATCACTAAACTATCGACATCTCACTCAAAATTATAGTTTTTTTCTCTAATTCTTTGTGACTCTGGGAGATAATTGGAAGAGTCCTGCTCGGAAATAGTTTTTTTTTTTTGGTTAACTTTTGTTCGTTGCATCAGCTTCTAAACTTTATAGGATGTACCTCTGGACCTTCATGACTCTGAGAACGAATCATAACAGATTTGTTTAAGATGTTTAGACAGTGCTGATACATGCTAAATATAATTTAGACTCCTCCCATAGAATCACTTGTAAAAAACAAAATTCTAAATTTTGTAATCAAGTGCTCCATAGCAAATGGTTGCTAGTGCTACAGTATCTATTTAGAACCTTCATCAATTTTGCTGTTCAACAGGTTTTTCTCCCCTTGAATGAGAATAGAACATCATATTTTCCTGCCTTAAACGGTTCATCCGGATAAAACTAAATGAGTGGATTACGGGTTAGGCCGTGGGCTGCCCGTCCTGCCAATGGCCACGAGTGGATTCCGTGTATTTAGTCCTTTTGTTACTTTAACCCAAACCAATATAACAGCCGAAGAAGCAAAGAACTGCCCGATAGTAGTTGAAGGTTGAAGCGTTTGTTTAGTTTTATGCATTTACATCAATTTACAAGTTTTGGTTTAAATCCTTAACTTTAAATAATGACTTTATACTTAAATGCTCATAAAACATATTCTAAATTTTAATTATTTAATAATTCATTTTTATATTTTGAAATATAAAGTTATAAACATCCGAACGATTAAATGTATGATAAAATATTTAAAATGCTAGAAATATAAAAATTAACTATTTATAAAAATAATTAAGTTCTGCGATGTCCGACATTCATGAGAGGGAATGCCCAAAGGAATCGGATCATGGATCACTGTCAGTATCAGAACCTTCATCAACTCCGAGCCGATAATTTTCGCATTGTTGTTTAAGTTGGGCTTTTGGTTGATCAGTGGACCGCGGCCCAACACACTGTGATGTGTAACAGTTTAAAAAGATCTATTGGGCCTAAAAACTTATTAAGCCCAATGCGAGGCCCTATCAGGCCCAATTTAGCTCTCTGGTTTTTCTCCTTCCATTTTTTCTATGCTCCTTTGAGTGATATTGGAAATTATTTGTATGTGGTTAGTTGAGGCAGTAAGCAGCTTCACTCATAAGGAGAAAAACACAGTTTCAAAACTTAAGAAGTCTCAAATCCAAAGTGACTTAGGATATCTTGAATCGCACAAAAAAAAAAATTTATTTGGAGGGTTTTCACCTTAAAGGACCTTGATCCAATAGGGATTAGTTTCAAGTTCAGAGAGACTTGAGGATACCTTGAATTACCAAAAAAAAAAATTCCTGCCAACCATTTTTTTTCCCCTCCCTTTTGAAATTTCCACTCCACCCTTCTCACTTAGTTTTTTAAGTCAGGTCAGTTGGGTTAGTTTCAGTCTTTTTCAAAAAAGATTTTTTAATGAAGACATTTATCCGTTACTCTAATAAGCAAAACGGGGAAAAGAGGCGTGAAAATTAAGAACAGGAAGGGGTTCAAAGTTCAGACTTTAGAAGATTGGTTGTTCTTCAATTTTTTTTTTCTCCTAATGGAATGTATGAGAACAAAAAATGTAATAATATGCTATTTTTATCTTTTAGACGTATAGCTTCATCTAATTTCTATAATTTTTAATTTAAAATCTTCGTCAATTTATTTTCTAAAAAGATTTTATGGCCATATATGTTGCTAGGAGTCATGTACAGTGGACATGTGACAAAACTACAACATAAATAGCGAGAAAACCAGTTAAAAAAAAAAAGAAAAGATATCAAGCATTGCAGATTATACAAATTGTGATATGGCATCGATCTGGTTTGATATTATATCCCAATATCTTTGAAGAACAAGTTTTCACATGATGATACTATATAATGTACACATTTGGATTAATGATGTGAGATTACGAAGGCCTTCAGGAAGTGACATCAAATACCTGCAACACACGAGCCATAGATATTGCAGTTCCATGAGATTTACAATCCAGTCTGGTAAGCTTTCTCCACAAAATCATCTAATGATTGGAGCTTTGATGGTAAGATGAGGACGAAGCCTTTCTAAAATCAATTCATAAGAAGCACCTTTAGACAATTCACCATACCCAGAGTATAATGTGTCCCAACACAATTGGAGATGTTGCTTCTCTTTTAATCTTGCAGACTCAGCCCAGATATCTCTAGAATCCCCCTCAAGTTGTTAAGCTCACCCAATTCACTTATCCTTGCACTTGCCCTTTTCTCATGCATCTCTTGGTCATCTACTGCAAAATCTGTCAAGGTTTGAAGGGAAGTCAATTGCCGCAAACCACTTGGCATCCATTCCAACTTATTACAACTGATAAGATCAAGATGCCTCAAGCTTGCTAATTTACTAATGTCCTTTGGCAATTTCCGAATCGATGAATTCGAAGTGAGGTTTAAGGTTTGTAAGCTGTGGAGTTTGGTAACAGTCTTTGGGACCTGTTTGATATTATATTCATGAAGGATCAAGAAATCTTAGATGCTTCGATTTTCCTGTGCTTTCTGAAATTTCGGTAGTGTTTGACGTACTTAAGTTCAGAACACGCAAGAATTTCAATTTTGATGCAACCAAACCAAAAACATGGTGATGCATTCGGCAAGGAAGAAAAATATGGGCTTTTAAATTTTCTGCTAGTTACTTAATTTTGGGGAAAGTGACAGAAAATTACCTTCCAACTCAATTATTTATGCAAGCTGGGTTTGCAGCAATTTACAATTTGCTGTGGGTAACAATCATTAGCAAACAATATTAAGGGAAAAAAGTCATTAGCAACAATAATTGATGAAAAATCTCAGCCTAAATCTACTGGGACGCCACTCTAGCAACCCGCTAAAACAATCCACCAAGAAAGCACACTTGTAAAAATGGATCGAGAGAGGAAAAAATGAAGAATAATTTAATTGTATTGTTGATGAGTTGAGTACTCTGTTTTGATACCCTGTATACAGAGTAAGTGTGATATACGAGTATCGTTATCACACTTAACTAATTTGACTTTTCCATTTTTTGGCCCTAAAGAACAAGTTTTCACATGATCCTTTACTTTGTTTGACGTAATTAAGATTATTTAAAAATCATTAAATTTTTTCTCAAGAACAAAAAAGGTCAAGAATCGCAACCTTAGAGTGTGTTCAGTCAAAAAAAAAAAAACACAGAGAATGTGATTGTAATTGACAAGTATTCCGACGAAAATATTATAGCATCGCTGGCTGTATTATTGATTAGAGAGAAATAAACAAAAAAAAAAAATCAATATTGATATATGTAAAAATCTATAGAACCAAACACTGCTCTGTTCCATGTCTTTTTAATATACTCCCTCCAATCCTAAATATAAGACCTATTTTGTAATGTAATTTATATTACAAAACGAGTCATAGAACATCCTCAATTCGAGACGCGGTGCTCCGAGGACCAATTTATATACCAATAAACACTTGGAAATGAAGAATAATTTAATTGTAATGTTGATGAGTTGGGTACAATCTGTTTTGATACCCTATATACAGAGTAAGTGCGATATGCGAGTATCGTTATCACACTTAACTAATTTGACTTTCCCATTTTTTGGCCTTGAAGAACAAGTTTTCACATGATCCTTTACTTTGTTTGACGTAATTAAGATTATTTAAAAATCATTAAATTTTTTCTCAAGAGTAAAAAAGGTCAAGAACTGCAACCTTAGAGTGTGTTCAGTCAAAAAAAAAAAACATAGAATGTGATTGTAATTGACAAGTATTCCGACAAAAATATTATAGCATCGCTGGCTGTATTATTTATTAGAGAGAAATAAACAAAAAAAATCAATATTGATATATGTAAAAATCTAAAGAACCAAACACTACTCTGTTCCATGTCTTTTTAATATACTCCCTCCAGTCCTAAAAATAAGACTCATTTTATAATGTAATTTATATTACAAACGAGTCATATAACATCCTCAATTCGAGACGCGATGCTCCGAGGACCAATTTATATACCAATAAACACTTGGAAATGAAAGAATAATTTAATTGTATTGTTGATGAGTTGGGTACTCTGTTTTGATACCCTATATACAGAGTAAGTGTGATATGCGAGTATCGTTATCACACTTAACTAATTTGACTTTCCCATTTTTTGGCCTTGAAGAACAAGTTTTCACATGATCCTTTACTTCGTTTGACATAATTAAGATTATTTAAAAATCATTAAATTTTTTCTCAAGAACAAAAAAAGTCAAGAACTGCAACTTGGAGTGTGTTCAGTATAAAAAAAAAAACACATAGAATGTGATTGTAATTGACAAGTATTCTGATGAAAATATTATACCATCGCTTGCTGTATTATTGATTAGAGAGAAATAAACAAAAACAAAAATCAATATTGATATATGTAAAAATCTACAGAACCAAACACTGCTATGTTCTATGTCTTTTTAATATACTCCTTCTAATCCTAAATATATGACCAATTTTATAATGTAATTTATATTACAAAACGAGTCATAGAACATCCTCAATTCGAGATGCAGTGCTCCGAGGATCAATTTATATACCAATAAACACTTGGAAAGTGAATTGCGGGCCGGCGTATTCTTCTAACACTTAACTTTATATAAGGTGTTAATTTTGTTACTTACATTTAAGAAAAAGTGGTTAACAAAAAATCTTGATATCTAATATCTTAAATGTTGATTAAACATTTTCAAATGCTAAGATATTAAGTTTAATTTTTTAAAAAAATTATAATTATAATTATTACAAAAAAAAATTTAAAACTAATGATTTTAAAATTAAAAGATTAAAAATATTTTTTTTAAAGGTTAGTGGAGCAAACTAAAACTTTTTATAAAGTAAAAGGAATGCTACTAATTGTCATGTTGGTTTTTCTTTCTAGTTCATTTAAAACCGAGTTTGTTGAAAAATTACTCAAATTTATCCATGGATTCAAGTATTTACTGTGGAAATAGATGTGGGGCAGAAGGGCTCAAGGACTGTATTAAAAAACGCAGTGATGATCTAATTAATTATAGCTCTACATTTTTCGACCCCTTGGGAACATTGTCATTTCAGTTGTAGAGATATAGAAAATATGCATCCCCTGACTAGCAGATAAATTCATCAGACAGGAGACCGTCAAGAAAGAAAGATTGTTGAAAATGTTAGACCAAGACATTCTTTTACAATTTTTAAGGTTGAAGAAAAAAAACTCATGACACAATTTTTTTTACCAAATACTACTTTTTAATATAAGAATTAGTTTAGTAATTTAAATAGGTTAAGAAAATTATTTAAATTATTTATTCATAATAATTATGTATTGTCTTTGTTAAAATACCCTTCTTAATCAAGTGTCATTTGATGAAATATTTAATATATGTAACTAAAAGATTACTTTAAAAAATAGATAAATAAGAAAGAGAGAGTGGATTGGAGTGTTATGACCAAATTAAAAATTAAATTAGCTCTTATATTAAAAAAAAAAAGAGATAGCATATTATAAATTTCTAATTGACGCTGCCATGGCTTGCTGCACAAAATCTCTGCCAAGTTGATGAAAACAGATGTGTGGTTTACTGGATACTTTTCTATATAATTAATAAAACTATTAACAAATTCCATTGTTCGTGCTGTCCAATCTGGTTGGTATCAGCAACTCATTGCTCACAATAGAAACCAAAATCATGCCGCCCATCAAACACGATAGAGCAAAGAATCTGAGCGTCAATAAAAATCAAAAATTGAAGAACATGGTGAACGGAAAGGAAGGAGAAGAAGAAGGAGGAGAAGGAGAAAGATCCCTCAGAAAGCCAAGAATCTACAATGTGGGAGGCATGAAAAAGGATTTGATGGGTTCCTCAACCTCTGCAACTAAATTTGCTAAAGAGGGAGCACCACCATTTTCGCAATGCTTAGCATGCCCCTTCTTCTGATTACTAAACTTTTCCTCACCGGGATTCCATTACCGACCACTCAAAACACACTCTCCGATTTACAAGCATTGCTCCGGCGAATACGATGAACCCGATTCCGATGCCTGTCTTCGTCTATTACTGCGATTAACTTTGACTTTCTGTTTTAGGGTTATTGGTTTATGCGCAGTTATATTATTCTTTTTGGGCTGCGCTGGGCCTGGCCTTTTGCTCCCTTAGCCCAAACCTATGTAATAGCTGTGCGTTGAACTGCCAGATAGTTAACGTATGTACAAGTGCTAATCCAAGTGAAAGGGACTTGGCACCTTAAACATCATGTTTTAGGTTTGATCTTAGGACGGTGTATATAGAAAAAACACTATTAGAAGGGGTCTCCGCTACGGTGCCTGACAATATTTCAAGAGATTAGTCTCTTACCGTGCAGGTGGGAGGATACTCCGGGCAACAACAAAAAAAAAAAATTTAAAATTATTTAATTATAATAAGTTGTATAATCTCTTTAAAATATGTATGTTTATCATTAGATTATATATCAGTTTATAAGTTGGATTTAAAACAATTTATCTGACTTTTTAGCAATGACCCTTTTTTTTTTTTAATTTTAAAGGGTAACCTAATATGCTCCCCACGTTCTGATTTAAAGTTTTCGTTTTTCAATTTTCAGGGATATCATATCAAATTCAACCTGCTACCAACAAGTTGTTGGTTAAAATAGTAATAGTCTCATCCCATAAAAACGACAACACAAGTTTGAATCTTTAAAAATGTTCTTGTTAGGAGAGTTTTTAACCTTAACTCTCTTGGATTGACTGAGATCAGTCTCAAATCCAAAGTAATTTGATAAAATAAAATTCAACCCAAATCTCGGGAAGTTTTTGGAGGCATCAATCAAATCCATTTGGTGATTCCATTGCGAAGAAAAAGAAAATTGAAAAGGCAACTTATCGAGTGGAACATATGCTTAGAAAGTGTGATATTCTTAGATCACTCTAACTCATCCCAATCTTTTAACATCCTCCAAGCATCTAGCATAAATTAATTAACATTTATGTTCAAATAATTTACAATGAAAACATATATCATTTACTTTTTTAATTTCATGATATAATTCATTTATAGCAAAGGTTCAATTGTCATTGTCTATTGCTGGAGATGTTAAGTTTAATCTAGTATCAGTATTCGTTGGTTAAAATTATTACTCCCTCCAATCCAATTCTAAATATAAAAATTAGTTGGAAGTATTTGTTTCTTAAATATAAAACCTAAATTCATTTTGTCTTTTTAATTTATAATTTTTTTATTAACTATCCCTATTAATTATATACATGGAAATGATTTTCTTGAATGGAGTAATGATTAAATATAATATTTTAGATAAATTGACACATATTTATTATAAATAATTAATTTTATTAATATTTGTAAATTAACGGAAAGGAGTATATAGTTGGTATTAATTACTACCTCTAGTTTTTAATGTAAGAGTTAGATAACTAATTTGTAAATATTAAAAAAATAGTTAAATTAATTATTTGTAATAAATATATATTTCCTATTTTAAACTACTTTTTGATCATGTATATTGGAACTACCATCTGATGAAAACTTCTTAAATGTGCCGTCATCATAGGAATTAGTATTATTTAAAAGCAAAATAGATAAATATAGAAGACAAGGTGAATTGATATTTTATATTTAGGACAAAATTGAATGAATTTTTCACTAGCTCTTAAATTAATCAAAGAATGTATTATGGGCCTTTTTGAAATGATTTATAAATATGTCCGAAAAGTTTTTTTCTCAACTACTTGCATTTGACAAATTTATAAGTACTTATCAATCAATTATGATCCTAAACTCTAAACGAAGCGTCCTGGTTATGCGTCTAGTCCATCTGAAGGGTTATCCACTCATTGACATTTGACATTTGTTTCATATAAAATCATGCTTGGGCTCGCTTAGCATGCTTTTCCATAGTGTGCCTAGTGCCTGCCTCCTCGTGCTTTCAGTTTGCTTTTACTGAGTGCTCACTCTTCAATGTGCCCCATGTGTTTTGCTATTTTCTATGGGTCCTGTTTGCATCACGAGACATGGACCAGCCTTTTACTGCCGTTTTCTTCTTGCCAACAGTCTTTTACTGCCGTTTGAATTTCCTTAGTAATATTAATTTTAGATCCCACCATTTCCTCCTCTTATATCCAAAATGGTCAAACATTAGGCCTCAAACCTAATTTTGTCTTTGCATCAAAGCCTAACCTAGAAACATCTCAACACAAACCCCTCAGCCCAGACAATGAGGACATTTGTGCAAATTTACACATGTGAATATGATATAATACTATATAATTGTAAAAAAAAATCTTGTTTAATTAAACCTTATAAGTCAATGGCATGTATTTATACACGTTAAAACATTAAATAAAGGAGAATATCTCCCTATTCTAGGCCTTTGAGATCGCTGCCTTACCATAAACAAATAACAAAACGAGAGATAATAAAGCCTGTCTCTCTGACAATTCACACCTCAATTATTGAAGGCCTTTGAGATCGCTGCCTTACAATAAACAAATAAACAAACGCGAGATAATAAAGCCTGTCTCTCTGACAATTCACACCTCAATTATTGAGTACAAAAAGCATAACTTGACATTTTCTTCTCAATACATTGCAACCATGGAGATCCAGATCCCATATTCCATCATCTTCTTCACCTTCTTATGCTTCTTTTTGATTAACAAGCTATCTTCTTCTTCCCCAAGAAACCCACCAAAAACCAAGTTCCAGGGCCATGGAAATTACCTCTCATCGGAAACCTCCATCAACTTGCTGGCTCACTGCCTCATCGTTCTCTCACAAATCTCGCAAACAGGTATGGGCCCTTCATGCACCTTCAACTTGGGCAGGTTTTCTCATATCATAGTGTCTTCACCAGAATATGCCAAAGAAATAATGAAACCCATGATCAGATCTTTGCAAATAGGCCCAAAAATCTTGCCACTGATTCTTCACCTATAATAGCACAGACATCATCTTTTCCCCATATGGAAACTATTGGAGGCAACTTCGAAAGATTTGTACTTTAGAGCTTTCTCAGCAAAAAGGTTTTCATCGTTTAGAAGGATTAGGGAAGAGGAGGTATCAGCACTGTAAGAAACATCTCTGAACATGAAGGTTCTGTCTTCAACCTCAGCCAAAAGATCTCAGAACTCACGAATTCTATTGTTGCAAGAGTGGTCTTTGGAAAGAAGACACAGAATGTAGAACAAATCCTGCAAATTATAGAACAAGGACAAAAGAAAGCTCTGGGTTGTCCATTTCTGATTTCTATCCTTCGCTGAAATTTCTTAGTACCATCACTGATGAGAGCTCGAGTTATAAAGCTGCACGATGGTGGAGATAAAGTGTTTGATGAAATCATCAAAGACCACAAAGAAAAGAAAAGAAATAATTTTGGAGAGGCAGCGGAGGATCTAGTTGATATTCTTCTCAGAATTCAAATGGATGGTGACTTGGAGATCCCCTATCTCTTGACAACATTAAAGCTGTTCTTAAAGTTAGTCCTTTTATCATATTAAATGTTGCCCTTTTTTTTTTTTTTGCGAGCAATATTAAATGTTCATAGTTTTGTGATTTGATACCCAAAGTATAATGCACAAATGCACACTACGTTCCTCAAAATCAATTTTGTGAATTCCTTCCTTTTCAGGATGTTTTCCTTTGCTGGAACTGAAACCGCGGCAACTACAACAGATTGGGCGATGTCAGAATTGCTCAAAAACCCAAAGGCTATGAAAGAGGCACAAGAAGAGGTATAACTACAACTACAATTTTGAATGTTTTGTATCATAATTTTGTGGGTTGTGTTTTATTTATTTATATTAATTTATAAATATTTTGAGTTGACTTAAACGTGAGAGTTATTATTGGCTTTATAATAGGTAAGAAGAGTCAGGAGACAAAGAATATGTAGATGAATCAGAACTTCACCAATTAAAATATGTAAGTGCTGTCATCAAAGAAACCTTAAGGCTCCATTTACCAGTGGCACTGCTGGTTCCAAAGAGAATAGTGAGAGCTGTGAAATCATGGATATGCGATACCTCCTAAGACAAAAATTATCATTAATGCTTGGGCCATTGCAAGAGATCCCAAGAATTGGATGATCCAGAGATGTTTGAACAAGGAGATTTCTTGATACAATGATTGATTACAACTTCAAAGGTTTCACACTTTGAGTATATCCCATTTGGTGCTGGAAGAAGATCTGTCCGGGGCCCACATTTGCTATGCCTGTTTTAGAGTTACTACTTTCCAGTTTACTTTACCATTTTGATTGGAAGCTGCCAAAGGGGATGACGCTTGAGAATTGGACATGGATGAGTCATTTGGTGCTGTGATAAGAAGGAAAAGTAATCTGAATTTAGTTCCTATCGCTATTCCCCTTGAGTTTATGTGGTTGCTACTTGATGAATGATATTTGGATCAGTTTCAGATATCCTTGATCTATGTTGTGGAAGCGAGGAATGAATAAAAAATGGCTTTGATTTGAATATTTATTGTGTGAAAAAGTATGAAAAAGTATAAAAAGTGCTTTTTTCATCATTTATTCATAAAAGAGAGAAGTACGATAAATCTTAAAGTACTCTCATTTATTTCTCATAAAAAGAGAGTATAATAGCGCTTCTCAATTTTGTATTTTCGCATCGTTTATCCAAAAAAGAATATTAGACTATATTTTCTTTATCCCAAAAGAATAATAGGACTGGAAGGATATATATATATAATATATATATTATATATCTAGCATCATGATGACTTGACATTTTTTCAGTGAATCATCGACTCTCTTTTATGGATGACACATTCTGATCCTTAATTTGTGTATATTTTAATTGAATGACACACTCGACTGTTACTAATTTCATCATTAAAAAGACAAATCGTTTGAGGAATTAATTAAGAATGGTAAAATGAACGGGCGCCACATGCTTGTGGGGCTAAAGTGTCTGAAACTAGCTCCCGTGCTTAATACAATAATTAGATGAATAATTTGAACATATTAAACAATTAGTTAAATTAGTTATTTGTAACAAATATATTTTGACTTCTCTAACTTATTATCTTTGATCATATACATTGGGACTACCACTTGGATGTGGTATTTTACATTCAATAAGGATATTTAAAAAAATATAAATTTGAGAGATAAAATAAATTGCAGTATTAGATTTACGACTAAATTCAATATTTACCTAACTCTTATATCAAGAATTGGAGGTAATGTTTTAATCAATGAATTTGTCTGAAATATTTAGTTATAAAGGCATTTTCTTCTATAACATCTTGTGAGTAAACGTTTAATTGATTTTGTATTAAAAGGTTTATTTTATCGCTAAAGTATTTAAATAAAAAATTGGTATCGTTTTTACCGAAACTTATCCCTGAAGTATTTATATCAATAATCGGTAATTAATCCTATGACTAAGCTAGGTAAGATAGACACATGTATAGCCCGTAGCAACGACATCAATATAATTCATGGTTAGCGTCAGTTAGCAAATCTTTTTCTTTTTCTTACGGAACGAATCATTTCTTGACGAACCAAATGAAATTCCTTTTTTTTTTTGCAATTTTTTAACTAAAACATGTGCCTCATGTGCTAACGTTGAGTATTAGTGCGGCAAGCTGAGGGATCTCCTTGTGACCGATGAGTTCCTAATTAATAAGTCAAGATAAATATGTATATACACATGTAACTTGCGACAATAATGTTGCTAATTGATCCCTCATCTAGATTAATAGATTTTTTTATTATCAATGAATGCCTGATTGGCAAAACACGTGGCACCTTAAACACTAAGCCACACATGTTTTGTTTTTTTAAAAAATACAGATACCATCTATACATGTTTTGTTTTTTTAAAAAATACAGATACCATCTATATTATTAAACGATTGTGTGTGAGTTACTCTTTCATGAATATTTTTATTTCTATGTATAGGTGGTTTCTCTTGTTAAAGATAATCATATTTGAGATTTATCGGGTATTAAATGTAAGAAAAAATAATATTTAAGAGATATTATCGGATATTAAATATGAATACCTCAATTTGAACATACCTTTTTTATGAATATTTTAAAGCAAATTAAAATGGTCTTTAACTCAAAGTCAATTCGGAGTTAATGATCAACGTCAATATTCATTAGTCAAAGAAACAATCGCAACGATTTTGATATTTAAGAGGTGATCTTGTTATAATAAATAGTCTTTTTTTTAGCAGCTATAATAAATAACTAAAATAAGTGCTTCTCATAATATATAGAGCATAGTTCAAGGACAAAAACCTTTAACTCGAATTTTTATTTCAAAGGGGCCCATGCATTTACCAATATCTACAGTTACTTTGAACTTGTGGTTTATAGTTTAAAAGCCATATAAAACGACAGATCCATTAATTTAAAATATTTTAATATAAATTTTCTTTAAAGCCCGTGCCGTGAAGCTTTTGATTCCACTTACTATGACATTATTGATGAAGTAATGAATAAGATAATTTAAAATTATCAACAAACTTTATTTAAACCGCAGCAAGTCAATGGCGTGAAATTTGGCGTCAAACAAAAATAAAAGGAAAAAATCATAAAGTTGATCTTTACTTACTTGCGAATTATAATGCACACCAACAGTAAAGGATATAAAGACATTTTGTGAAATTTTACATTGGTAAAAAAATACCTCCGGTTATAATTATAAAATTATTTATAGTTTTATAAATAAGATCTTTATAATTAGAACTAGCTAGAGAGGCAGAAGATAGTATATAATATAAACTTATAGGTAAACCTGCTGATATAGCAATTTCTCAGTAACATTAGATATACGTTTTTAAAAGAAAGAATAAATCATAAAGTCTTACTATCTTTCATATGTAAAATTTAATTGGCTAATTTGGAAAAACTAGTAAGTTAAAAAATTATTTAATTATATTATATGTTACATGAACTCTTTAACATACTTATATGCATAATTATACTATATATAGTTTATTAACTGAGCAAATTAGTTTTAAAAAATCATAAATATAATACGTTTAAGTAATTTATTTAACTCTCTTAATTTCTCTATATTAATAAATCGGATCTTATTTTATGGATTAGAGGTAGTATAAATTATGATAATCTGTCTCAGCCCGACATGAAGGAAAAAAAGTGTTTTGTCATATAAAAGGCATTATTTCACAGCGCAAAACCTAACATCAGCTTTAATTAACAATTCTTTCAATATGGAGATACAGATCCCATATTCCATCATCTTCACCTTCTTTGCTTCTTCTTTCTGATCCGCGCCTCACTGCCTCAACGTTCTCTCACAAATCTAGCAAACAAGTACGGGCCCTTCATGCATCTTCAACTTGGACAGCTTTCTCATATCATAGTGTCTTCACCGGAATATGCCAAAGAAATAATGAAGACCCATGATCAGATCTTTGCAAATAGGCCTAAAAATCTTGCCACTGATATCTTTTCTTGCAATAGCACAGATATTGCCGTTTCCCCATATGGAAACTACTGGAGGCAACTTCGAAAGATTTGTGTTTTGGAACTTTTCTCATCAAAGAGGATTCAAGCTTTTAGAAGAATAAGGGAAGAAGAAGAGGCATCGACGCTGGTGAGGAACATCTCTGAACATGAGGGTTCTGTCATGAACCTCAGTAAAAAAATCCTGGAACTCATGAACTCCATAGTGGCAAGAATGCAGAACATGTCCTGCAAAATTTAGAGCAGGTGACAAAGTTAAGCTCTGCATTATCAATTTTCGATTTCTATCCTTCGCTAAAATTGATCAGTGTCATCACTGCGGTGAGAGCCCGAATGATGAAGCTGCACAAAGATGGAGATAAAGTGTTCGATCGATGACATCATCGGAGACCACGAAGAAAAGGGGAAAAATAGTGTTGGAGAAGCAGAGCAGGATCTAGTTGATGTTCTCCTGAGGATTCAAAAGGATAATGACTTTGAGATACCATTATCTCTTGAAAACATTAAGGCAGTTCTTAAGGTTAGTTTGCATGCACTTTACCCATAAATGTCACTACGTTACTGATATAAGAGCTAGTTGACTAATTTGAATAGATTAAAAAAAAGTAGAGTTAATTATTTGTAATAAATATGTGTTGTTTTTCTGAAAATATCCTTACTAATGATGTGTCATTTGATGAGACATTTAACATTTACGACTACTACGAGGACTTGCTTGTAAAAAATATATAAATATGAGAGAAAAAGTGAATTAGGGTCTTATATTGAGAATTAAATTGAAAGTCAAACTAGTTCTTATATTAAGGAGTGAATGTGGTATATAGTTTTAATCTAATACACAAAACACATGCACATACACACAATCTCTCTAATCAATTGTTTGAATTCCTTCTTTAGGAATTTTTTTCGCTGGAACTGAAACAACAGCAACTACAATAAACTGGACAATGTCGGAATTGCTCAGAAACCCAGAGGCTATGAAAGAGGCACAAGCGGAGGTATAGGCACAGAAGTTGCGTATGTGTGTGTATAAATAGGGCTTGATGACTGTTACTCTATATACCTCATCATTTAGGTTTTGGGAAATTTGATTTTTTTTAAATTTTAAAATTAATCAGAATTTAGAACAGTAAATCATTTTCCATGATTATAAGCAAACGTAAAATAACGTCAAATTTTCAACAAAATCTCAAGATAGATTGAAAATAAATTTTTTAAATCCAAAAAATGAACTATTATTTATTTACTGATATTGATTATAAATTTGAATTTACTGAGTTGACTTGCACCTAGTAATTATTAGTGCCTTTACATGTTAGTTAAGAAGAGTCTATGGAAGCAAAGAATACGTGGATGAATCAGAACTTTACCAATTAAAATTTTTAAGTGCTCTCATCAAAGAAACTCTAAGGCTACATCCACCAGTAGTATTGATTCCAAGAGAGAACAGTGAAAGTTGTGAAATTAATGGATACGTGATATCTCCTAAAACAAAGATTATCATTAATAGTAGGGCTATTGGAAGAGATCCCGAGATTTGGAACGAACCAGAGGGATTTGAACCAAAGAGGTTTTTTCAAACAATGGATGATTACAACTTCAAAAGTTCAAACTTTGAGTACATTCCATTTGGTGGTGGAAGAAGATATGCCCGGGAATTACATTTGCTACATCCATTTTGGAGTTGTTACTATCTAATTTGCTATACCACTTTGATTGGAAACTTCCGAAGGAGATGAAAGCTGAGGGATTGGATATGGATGAGTCATTTGGTGCTGTGGTAGCAAGGAAAAAGGATTTAAGTGTAATTCCTTTTCGATATTCTCCTTAATATGTATATAGGTTATATATATGTGTTTAATTATTATCTGAATGAATGGTGTTTTCAATGCTTTTAAATGTCCTTGAATCTATGCTGTGGATGCTAGAAATGAATAGTAAAATAATATCATTTTGAATTGAACATTTATTAGTCAAAAGTTACAATTCATGTGATCTGCAATCATATACATTAAAAATTGCAGGACAAGAGATAAAAAGCCGGTAGAGTACTTGTTTTTATTATTAAACGGTCTCCACGTCCTTCCAATACTACTTTTCATTAAATTGATTAAACAAAAAAATAATTAGAACTTAAAAAAACAGTTTTTCAAAACCCCAACTCTGATGTTATAAGAAGTTATCAGTCTCTTCGTGAGTTAAATAATTTGTCGCGAGAAGCAAAATTAGTGTTTTAGAATAATACAAAGTACACAAGCAACGTTTGCAAAGAAAGTACTCAAATTTTATAGATAGAAACACCAAAAATAATAATGTATATAGGGAGTCTTTATATTAAGAAAGCCAAATCAAGAACTTAATTAGAAGAATCCGATTCATGAGGAATGACTTTTTTGTTTTTGAGGAAATTAATGTGGTAGGATGATTAAGAACACAATTATGATCGACTTAACTATGGTTCTCCATTCTCTAACCTCTGTTTTTTATTTTCATGGATTGAATCATCTTCTTGGTTTATTTTCCCTTAGGAACACGACATACTCATCATGTAGGATAGAAAAAGCCTACCATCATAACTTAACTAGTACGAAACATTATCTTATTGAAAATAATGTCATGTACTAAATACAAATATTTCTCTCAACATAAATGTAAATTTTAGTTAGTTATATTTGTGAAAGTCTAGTGATTCAACTACTCTTAGTCAGTTTGTCCTTCTTTTTTTCTTTTGTCCGTGTTCATCAGTATGTTCCAAATTGTCTTTGGTATATTCTATGTGTGTCGGGTTCTGGGCATGATTGCTCGAATGAGTCTGGTCTTTTAGTCTAATTAGAATTTCTTTACGTAGTCATTTTATCTTTTAATAATGTTAATTTTTATATTAAAAGAATTTTTTTTTAAAAAAATTCCATTGATGCTAATAATGCGGACTTTTCTTTTGCTTGGTCACATGAAAATGGCATCTCTGGATTCCACAAATTTCCCCTTTTTATATTCGAAACAGCAGGCTGGTTTTGGGACTTGGGAATGCATTATTGCATACTCCTCAATATGTGACCCATTCAGATTCATCTTGAATCATCAAGATTTATACTAGTTTGTTTGGATTAACGGTTGTTAGGTGAATTTTATTTCAACAGACTTTTTAATAAATTGAAGTTAAGATAAAACTAAATTAGTATAATGGATAATTGTATTAAAAAAAGTTTTTTATATAAATTAAACTTGTTTAGATGACGTACTAAAGTATCATTTTCAAAAGATTTAAATCTAAATCAAATTTAAAATGTCAATTCCACTTTAAAGTGGCTTTCGGACCAAAACTCACTTAGTTCTATTATTATTACAAACAGATTTCTTCGCCCCCTTTTTGGGTCTGGTTCCGTACATTTGCAGTTTAGGCCTTCCTAACTTTATCCCAAATATGCTACAACTTCCTATCTTTAATATTAGATTTTTTATTTTTTATTTTGATTTTAAATATAAGATCTCAATTCATTTTATCTTTCATATTTATCTATTTTTATTTCAAGATAATCCTTCTAATAAATGTAGTTCTTGCCAAAACATTTTATTAGTAATGATATTTTAGAAGAGACAACACATATTTATTATAAATAACTAACTTAATTTGTTTCCTTAATCTATTGAAATTAGTCAACTAATTCTAATTTTAAGACCAAAGGTAATATTAATTTAAATATATTTATATAATATATATTTATTTTAATAGATATATAATTTAAAATAAGGAATTTTATGATTATCACTTCTAAGAAATAAATTCATTATTAAAAATTACATATTAAAAAAATTTAATCTGAATCATCAATCATATTTTTGACGACAATGAAACAACTTTCATCACAACAGTAACCCAATTGGAGTGTTTGGGACATCTCAAAATCATTTAAAAAATTATTTTCTCGTAAGTTGAAATAAATTTCTTTTACATACGTTGACAGTGTATGTCATAAAATTATTTTTAGAACTATAATTTAGTTTTCAACCAAACATCCCCTCAATGATAATCCGACTGGCCTTGAGGGATGTAATTAATTAATGTAATTTTGTCTTTGCATCAAAGCTATAATTTCTAACACATGAATTTCAACTACAAACCTAGTCACAGCAGACAATGTTGACATTTGTGGAATTTTGTATTGTGAATATGACATAACATATATGAATATAAAAAAAAATCTTTTTTTAATAGTTAAACTTAGAAAGTGAATGGCAGATAAATATGTAATGAAATTTAAACAAAAATAAAGAAATCACGCCTCAATTATTGAGGACAGAAGGCATGACTTGGCTTGACAACACAGAAGCCTGCGCCTGGAGGGAGTGTTTGGTAAGATTAATTAAAAAGTACTCCCTCCGTTCCTTATTATAAGAGACATTTGATGTTTATGGTATGTTCCTATATATAAGAGACACTTAAAAGTTGTCTCTACTTTTTTGTGTTGATTTTATTTTACCCATATTTATTGTTTCCAACTCACACTCTCTTTCCTTCCCACTTCTCTTTCTTTTAATAATTTAATTGTTCTCTCTCATACTCTCTCTCTTATTAATGAGGGCATTTTTGGAAAAAAGATTATACTTTTTACACATTGATTGTTCTTAACTAATTTAACTGTTTTTTTAATCAACGTAATTCGGTTATTCGTCTCTTATAATAAGGAATGGAGGGAGTAATTTTTAAAATATTTTCAGGTAAGTTGATAAAACTCTTTTATATATTTGTATATTATAAAATCACTTTTTAAAATCATGGTTTGATTTCTATTTAAACATATCTAATTATCACTCCTTCAGCTTCAATACATACGCAAGTATGGGAATGCGTATCTCATACACCTGCTTCTTCTTTCTGATCTGTAACCTATCTTCTTCCATTGATTTCTATTTAAACATATCTAATTATCACTCCCTTCAGCTTCAATACATACGCAAGTATGGGAATGCGTATCTCATACACCTGCTTCTTCTTTCTGATCTGTCCTATCTTCTTCCAAGAAACCCCCAAAACTCTACCTGCAGGGCCATGGAAATTACATCTCATCGGAAACCTACACCAACTTGATGGCTCACCACCTCATAAAGTCTGTCTTTATTTTACACACCAACAATAAAAGGATATAACGACTTTGAACACCCCCCCAAAAAAAAAAAAAAAAAGGATATAACGACATTTGTGGAATTTTACAACTTGCCGAAAGCGTAACATATACGGGCAAGTTGTCAGCGGCGTGAGATATACGTTAAAACAAAAATATAAATAAATGAAGGATAAATCATAAAGTCTATAAGTGACTTAATATATAAGACATAGTTAATTAATTTGAAAAAAAATAAGAAGTTTAAAAATTACTTAATTATATTATAAGATATGTGATCTCTCTAAAATACCTATGCATATAATTAGATTATATAACATTTATAAACCGAGCAAATTAATTTGGAGAAACACAATAAATATAAGACTTTAAAATTTTATAATCGGGTAAATTAGTTTGGAGAAAAAAGATAAATATAATATTTTAAAGTAATTTATTTAATTTATGTAATTTTTTCAAACTAACAAGCTGGGCTTTATATTAAGAAAAGATAATAACTATTTTTGAAGCCAAGTAAATTAGTTTGGAAAAAATGATAAATATATATTACCTCCCGTCCTTAATATAAGAACTAGTTTGACTTTTAATTTGATATTAAATATAAGACCTCAATCTATTTTTGTCTCTATATTTATTTATTTTTTCCGAGATAATCTTTATAATAGTTGCACATGTTAAATATTTAATTAAATGACATTTGATTAGTAAGGATATTTTAAGTGAGACACACCTATTTATTATAAATAACTAACATAACTAATTTTGTTGATCCACTCAAATTAGTTAGTTAGCTTTTATATTAAAGACCGAAGATAGTACTTTAAAATAATTTATTTAACTTTCTTAATCTTCTTAAATTAGTCCACTGGATTTTATATTAACAATTGGAGGTAGAGTAAATTGTGATAATATACATCGGCCCGAAAGGACGGGAAAGAGTGTCTTCTCATGTAAAAGGCATTATTTCACAATGTAAAACCTCACACTCATCTTTAACTAAAATTCTTCCAATATGGAGATACAGATTCTATATTCCATCATCTTCACTTTGTCCTGCTTCTTCTTTCTAATCTGGATGCTCTCTTCTTCCAAGAAACCCACCAAAACACTACCTCCAGGACCATGGAATTTCCTTTTATCGGAAACCCCCGCCAACTTGCTGGCTCACTACGTCATCGTTCTCTCACAAATCTTGCAAACAAGTACGGGCCCTTCGCGCATCTTCAACTTGGACAGGTTTCTCATCTCATAGTGTCTTCACCTGAATATGCCAAAGAAATATTGAAGACACATGATCGGGTCTTTGCAAATAGGCCAAAAAGTCTTGCCACTGACGTCTTTTCTTACATTAGTACAGATATTGTCTTCTCTCCATATGGAAATTATTGGAGGCAACTTCGAAAGATTTGCCTATTAGAGCTTTTCTCACCGAAGAGGGTTCAAATTTTTAGAAGAATAAAGGAAGAGGAGGTATCGGCACTTTTGAGGAACATCTGTGAGCATGAAGGTTTTGCCATAAACCTTAGCAAAAATATCTTCGCACTCACAAATTCTATAGTAGCAAGAGCAGCCTTTGGCAAAAAGACAGATAATGTAGAATATATCCTACATAATCTGCAAGATGTGACAGAGCTAAGTTCTGGCTTATCAATTTCCGATTTTTATCCTTCACTGAAACTTATTAGTGTTGTCACTGGGATGAGAGCTCGAATTATGAAAGCGCAGAAAGATGGTGATAGAGTGTTCGATGATATCATCAGGGAACACATAGAAAAGAAAAGGAACAATGATGGAGAGTACGAGGAGGATCTGGTTGATGTTCTTCTCAGGATTCAAAAGGATAATGACTTTGAGATCCCGTTATCTTTCGAAAACATTAAAGCAGTTCTTAAAGTTAGTTCGTGTGCACTTTAATCCTATAAATGTTATAAATTTGTAACTTCGTACATAAACACATCCGCATACACGTCTCTCTAAGCAATTGTTTGAATTCCTTTTTCAGGATGTTTTATTTGCTGGAACTGAAACAACAGCAACTACAACAAAACGGGCAATGTCAGAATTGCTCAAAAACCCGGAGGCTATGAAAGAGGCACAGATAGAGGTATAGGTACAACAAAAACTTTGAAAATACTCTCTTACAATTTCGTGAGTTGTGTTTGTGTGTGTATTAAATATGATTCTTACTAAACCCCAAGTCATTTACGGCCGCTCGTTTTAGATTTTTTTTTTAAAAAGAAAATCATTGACCAAACGTTAAAGGGTTAAAAACACTTTTATTTGATTATTTTTATTTGAATTTTGAAAATAATCAGAATAAAAAACAATAAGTCACATAATGACCAAACAAAAAGTAACGTCAATTTTTCATAAAATCTAAAATAGATTGAAAATCAATCACTTATTTTTAATATCCAACAAAAAGGCCATTATTTATTTGTTGAAATTGATTATAAAATTGAAATTATTGATTTGACTTATATATGATAATTATTATTGGCTTTATATTAGGTAAGAAGAGTTTATGGAGGCAATGGATATGTAGATGAATCAGAACTTCACCAATTTAAATATTTAGCTGCTGTCATAAAAGAAACTCTAAGGCGTTTGGTGCTGGGAGAAGAATATGTCCTGGAATTACATTTCACTACAAAAAAATGACTTTCAGCTACAAAAAGTCGCCGCCGAAAGTTTTTTGCGACGACAAGTCGCCGCTGAAAAGTCGTTGCCGTAGCAGCCGTGGCTGAAAACTTTCAGTGGCGACTAAAAAGGTCGCCGCTAAAAGATACTTTCAGCCGTGACTTTTAGAAGTTTCGGCGGCGACGAAAGTGTTTTCTGCGGCGACTTTTTTGTCGCCGCTGAAAGTAATGCCTAAGAAGAATTGGCTTTACCAATGCCACGTCATCGTCTCCGGCCGCCACATCATCACCGTCGACCTCCACGTCATCACCATCGACCTCCACATCATCGCTGCCGACCGCCACATCATCACTAGCCACCTCTACGTCATTGCCACATCACTCCTCCTCGCCACTTCATCGTCCAAATATTTTCACCTTAAATGTGTTTTCTTCCAGGTTTGAACTCGTGACCGCCTCCTTTCGTGTCCAACCTTCTTGCTGCTGAGCCAGATTGAATTTGTTTATTAATATTGTAAAATAAAATATATATTATTATATTATACTTTCAGCGGTGACAAAAAAAGTCGCCTCTGAAAGTCCACTTTCCACGGCGACAAAAAGAGTCGCCGTTGAAGGTCCACTTTCGGCGGCGACTAAAAGAGTCGCTGCTAAAAGTCCATTTTCGGCGGCCACAAAAAAAGTCGCTGCTGAAGGTCCACTTTCGGCGGCGACACTTTTGTCGTCGTCGAAAGTCTTGGTTTCAATGGCGAACTTTCAGTGGCGACTATTTTAGTCGCCGCTGAAAGTCTTAGTTTCAGCAGCGACTTTTTGGTGTCGTCGCTGAAAGTGGACTTTCAGCAGTGACTTTTTTTATCGCTGTCGAAAGTCGTCGCCTAAAGTCTGTTTTTTTGTAGTGTTTGCTATACCTGTTTTAGAGTTGTTGCTTTCCAATTTGCTTTACCATTTTAATTGGAAACTTGCAAACGGGATGAAGCCTGAGGAGTTAGATACGGATGAGTCATTTGGGGCCTCAGTAGGAAGGAAAAAGGATTTAATTGTAATTCCTATTGGCTATTCTCCTTAGTACTATATATCCTTATCACATGGTATTAAAACTCTAACTCAATTAAGTCGGTGGGTCAAACTATTAAATGAATAAACTACTCTTTTGGACTTTTTGGTTGTCCGATCATGAGCTTTGGGTACGAGTTTATTGGGTTGGACTTTTATATTTTTTCCTTTGCATTGCTTAGTTTGAAATGATACCATGTTGAGTTTCAAAATAATAGCCCATTAGATTCATATTTTAATAATTCTATTTTATTAGATTTTCTTGTGATTTATACATAAATCTTTCATTTACTCGTGGATTAAGTTTTTTATTTAAATATTACTTTTTAGAATTACATATGTCTAATTTTATAAGATTTAATTAAATTATATCGTTTTAGTGATAATTGGGTTTACCCTAGTACCTTAATTTATTACTAGCAAAGTGGTGTTTGGGCTAAATCATCTTGTTTTCCTTTCCCTTATTTGCAGATACACAGAAACAACATTAAAACCTTATCATCAGATAGAAGAGAAAAGGCCTATAAATTTCTAATTTTATAACTATGCTTAATATTGTCATTTTACTTCTACAAAATATGTTATTTTTGTTTGTTTTGAAGGCCTTTTCTCATATGTTTTCAGAGAGAAGTTGATAGAGGAGACATAGATAGTAATTATATATTTGTTTGTTTTAAAACAGACAAATATTGGCATTCATACATTCATCTATTATGAAACAAACAAATATAGGCATGCAACAGACGAATATGCATTTTTTTCCTGAAAAAAAGATAAAAATTTCCATGTTGCTAGTTTTTATTTAACTTGCAATTATAAAAGCATACATAGAGCAGAACTAAAATAGATTATAGCAAATAATAACAGTAATTTAGCACAACCAAATGACATGTTTTACATATAAATAGAATCCAGTCAATCCATAATTTTAAGGGTCAAAACATTTAAAACAAATAACATCCTAATTACTTAACTTAGTTAAGCAAAAACAACTAAATATCATAAGTTAGTCATATAACAGAAGAAAGTTTTAAAACCAAAAAATCTAATGACATCCTAACTTGGTTAAGCAATAAGAACTAAAGCTAGCATCCGAACCAAAAACTCAATTTCAAGCTTACTTGCAATATTAATTAGGATGATTGCAATATTCAACTCAAGCTTTCCAATATAAGTTGAAGCACACTTCTCCCAACACAATCTACCTACAATGTAATAAAAATAAAGTTATACACACACACACATGTTTAAATAGCATCTAAAGCTTTCTAAAATTCAATGTAAAGATTAAACATTGAAAATACTTAATTAGCTATTACATTCCAATCAAATTGCTCTCTTAGATATTTTCACAAACACCTTATGTGCATTGAGGTTTAAACAAGTTTGGCAAGCTTTTTAATCATCAAAATGTTACCCAATCAATGTTGAATAATTCCGAAGTGCAATTACTACCAACAATCAATTTTAATAGAAAACATACTGTTTGCCGATTAGCTAAACCGCAAGTGGATGGGTCGCAAATAATATAAAAAGTATCATTCCTCAGAGACTAAGGCTAGATGAGTTAAAAATCATAATTGTTTTTGATTAGGTTAAGTGAGACAAATGTTGTAGAAGAGTTTGTGAAATGAAATTAGGAAAACAATGATTTAAGGCAATATAAAAGCAACTTGACTTTGAAACAATTAAGGTACTAGGTTATTCTTCACTAAAATATTTCATAAAACTGGATTAATTACTTCTCAAGTAGTAATTAACAATAAGTTCAATTAACTAGGGTTTGCAGAATTGATTAAGCTTTCTCAAGTCAAAACCAAATGTTTGTAATCACAATAAAACATAGCAATCTCTTGTATTTGTTTGAAAAGGTTGCACTTTGAAAACCAAAACCAATTTAGTCTATGCTAGGTTAACAGATACATCTCTTTCTATCAACAAACTGTCTATTTACTCTATTAAATTTTTAGACTAGCACGTTTTTACCAATGTTCATAGATTAATTTAACTATTTCAAGTTTAAACTAATCAAACAATCAATCCAAATGATGGCTAGTCACAAGGAAGCATTAAGCACAAGGTAAAAACAACTGAACATTATCATTAATACTCAAGAGATAGTAAAACCAAGTCTCAATCCATAAAATAGATCAAAATAACCCTAGAAAAACTAATTTAGCTATACATGCTTAGTAAGAAGCCACAACTATAAGAATAGCTATTAGCCATTACAAAACAATAAGGGAAGAACAAGGGAACCCAGAAAAATCGAGTAAAAAGCTTCAAATCTATTCTAGCGTCAAGCCCAAAGATTCCAAGCTTCCAAAGCTCCAAACCCTAGCAGAGCAAGCCTCCAAAATCGCCCTAAAGTCGAAGTGTGTCTAGAAAAACCCGAGTCTCCCCCTGTATATGTCCTAATTTTTAAGTTATATCATAAAATGCACAACTGCGAGGGGTCAGGCGCCGTGGCGTATGTTGTCATCCACCACTGCGGATTACACAAGATGGCTTTCTTGGAAGAAGCTTTGGTGCCACAGCGTGTGTGATCATAGGCTGCAGCGGATTACACTGAACAAGGGCTCTTTTGGGATAGCTTGGGCGCTGCGACGAATATGGTCAGGAGCCGCGGCACCTCACATAGAAGTGTACTCCTTCCTCTCTATTAAAGCCGCCATGGTGTTTGTTCCCATGTGCCGCAGCAGTTGGTCTCTTTTCAGCCTCTCTACTTCTAGTCTCTATTCCTTACTCGCTTCAGGTTTTTTTCTTACAAAATTGACTTCCAAACCAAACAAAAGAGCGCTAAAACAAGTTGAATAAGTAGGAATTTTAAGAGGTTATCACATACACACCTACACATAGTTACATTAATTCCTTTCAACATCCAAAAACTCACATAATATAAAAGACACACGCCCATGCCACTTGCCTTGCGTTGTGAACAGGCTTAAGGTGGACGAGATTGAATGGTGACTTCTGTGGAAGAAAATGTTGCTCCTGGTTGTGGGATGAAATGGATGAAGAATGGGGAAGAGAGGGAGAAAAAGAAGAGGGAAGAGAGAGAGATAGAAGAAGACGACAAGCTACTAGCTAGAGAGGGAGAAAATAGATTTAATCGTCAGCATCGGCACTAAAAAGGAGAAGTAAAAATCTAAAGAAGGAAGAGAAAGAGCTCGCTGCACACAAAGAAGAAAGGAGAAGGCGTACTTCCAGAGTACGTTCAAATCTGTGCACAACAAAGATGAAATTTGAATAAAAAAGATGCTATTCATCTGTTTCTAAGAGAAACAAAGGAGTATGGGGAGCTCACACTCGTCTGTTCATCATGATAGACGAGTATGGGAGCCCATACTCGTCTGTTACAACATAACAAACGAGTATATTCTCTCATACTCGTCTGTTGTGAGGAACATACGAGTATACTCGTTTGAAGGCCCATATTCTTCTGTTTTTCAAAACAGACGAAAATGAGCAATCAAAATGACCTTATTTGCAGTAGTGTTTTTTTTAATACTTTTTTATATTAAAAGAATTCATAAATAACACATAACTGAATTTCGCAATACAGAGTACACTAAATTGGTTTTAGGAATCAGAACAGAGTTGACTCCGCCATAGCTTGCTGCACAATATCGCTCTGCCAAGGAAACAGAGGCCAGAGATCTAAATTATAGTGATGAGTGAATTCCCATATATATTAAAAATCCATTATTCACAACAAAGACCAAACTCATTAGCCCACCCAAAAAATTTTCACAAAAGGAGGACAGAATGTTTTTTGCAGGTCAGAATCTTTTAGGGATGTGTGAAAGATAGGAGGAAAATTGTTAGATTCCAACCATATATGCCTCCAACTAGTCATTGTCGTCCACGGGAAATCCTCCTTTCTTCTTAGATCTATTCACTAGCCTAATACTAGGACATTCTGTTGTAAAAGAAGAGAGTAATAATACTCAATTCTCCGCTACGGCGCTTGATAGTACCCCGAGAGATTAGTCTCTTACTGTTCGGGCGGGAGGATACTCTGGGCCACCAAAAAGGAAAATTTTGGTTGTTTATAAGTCAAGTGAAGTGAGGTTATTTTGTAAGAGAAGAGAGTAATAATACTTATATACTCAAATTAGTTGAATAATTCTTATATTAAAGATTAGAGGGTATAAAATTAATTAGGTTTACTTGCTTGTGGGGATGAATTGTTTGATATTTTAATGAAAATGGCCGAAATTTTTTATTTCAAACTGGACCACTATATTTGGTCCAAAAAACACTGGACCACTATGTCACCAAAAACAAAAAAGGGACCACCATATTAGCCACCGTCAATAGTCGCCTTTCACTAGGGATTTATAATTGGCGTTTATGATTTAAAAGCCACATAAAGCGCACGACAGATAAATTAATTAATTTTAATATAATTTTTATTTTTTATAATTGTGATCTGAAATGATTGTCAATAAATAACATACTTCTTTTTCATATGAAGCACTTGGCAGCTTTTTATCCGACTGACTATGATGGAGACATTCTGGAATTATTAATATAAATTTCATATCAATAAGTACTTTATTTCAACTGTAGCAAGTCAATGGGGCATGAAATTTACGTCAAAAAAGAGAGGGCTGCTTGCAAAATAAATTACAGTTCATGCCTATAAAAGGCGTAGCTTGAAAACATAAAACCTCGAACTTGACTTGAAGTAAGCCATCATTCTTTCAATATACGAACGATCATATGGAGATACAGATCAAATATTCTATCATCTTCTTCACTTTCTTCTGCTCTTTCTTTGTCGTCCACAAGCTATCTTCTTCCACAAAACCGATGAAAACCTTGCCTCCAGGGCCATGGAAATTACCTCTTATAGGAAATCTTCACTAACTCATTGGCTCACTACCTCATCGTACTCTTACATATCTAGCAAACAAGTATGGACCCTTCATGCATCTTCAACTTGGACAGGTTTCTCATATCATAGTGTCTTCACCTGAATATGCCAAAGAAATAATGAAGACCCATGGTCAGATCTTCGCAAACAGACCCAGAACTCTTGCCTCTGATATCATTGCCTACAACAGCACAGACATCTTGTTTTCCCCATGTGGAAACTATTGGAGGCAACTTCCAAAGATTGGTACTTTAGAGATTTTTTCAGCAAAGAGGGTTCAATCATTCAGAAGGATTAGGGAAGAGGAGGCAATAGAACTTGTAAGGAACATCGCTGAACATGAAGGCTCTTTCATAATAAACCTTAGTAGAAAAATATTCACTATCACGAATTCGATAATTGCTAGAACGGCCTTTGGGAAAAAGACAAAGAATGTAGAACACATCTTGGAAAATATGGACAAATCGATAAAAATGAGTTCTGGGTTATCTATTTGTGATTTATATCCATCGCTGAAATTTATCAGTGTCATCACTGGCACGAGAGCTCGAATGATGAAGTTGCAAAAAAGGAGACAAGGTGAAGATGACATCATTGGAGACCACAAAGAAAAGGATAGAAATAACGTTGGAGATGCGGAGGATGATCTTTTTGATGTTCTTATCTCTTGACAACATTAAAGCTGTTCCGAAAGTTAGTTTTCATAGGCACTTTATCATATATTAATAAATGTCAGATAATTTGTGATTTTATACACAAAATGCACAAGTGCACACACTCATCAATTCCTCTAATCAATTGTGTGAATTCCTTTTTCAGGACGTCATGTTTGGTGGAACTGACTCAACGGCATCTACAGCAGATTGGGCGATGTCAGAATTGCTCAAAAACCCAAAGGCTATGAAAGAGGCACAAGAAGAGGTATAGATACAATTAGAATTTTGAATATTGTATCATAATTATTTTTTTTTACATTAATTTATAAATTTGAAATTACTGAGTTGACTTGCACATGAGTAATTTTTTTTGGCTCTATATTAGGTAAGAAGAATTTATGGAGGCAAAGGATATGTAGATGAATCAGAGGTTCATCAACTAAAATATTTAAGTGCTGTCATTAAAGAAACCCTAAGGTTTCATTCACCTGGGCCATTGTTAGCTCCAAGAGAAAATTATGAGAGTTGCGAAATTAATGGATATGTGATACCTCCTAAGACAGATTATCATTAATGCTTGGACCATTGGAAGAGATTCCAAGGATTGGACTGACCCAGAGAAGTTTGAACCAAAGAGAATTCTTGATACAATGGTTGAATACAACTTCAAAGTTTCAAACTTTGACTATATTCCATTTGGTGCTGGAAGAAGAATATGTCCTGGATCAACATTTGCGACATCTATTTTAGAGTTGTTACTTTCCAATTTACTTTGCCATTTTAACTGGAAACTACCAAACGGCATGAAGTTTAAGGAATTGGACATGGACCAGCCATTTGGTGCCGCAGTAAGAAGACAAAATGATCTGATTTTAGTTCCTATTGGCTATTCCCCTTGAGTTTATGTGTTTAGTACCTGAATACTGTTTTAATTAGCTGGTTTTAGATATCTTTAAATGCGTGTTGTTGAAGCCAGAAATAAATTAAAAAGATCGTTTTGTATTGAATTTTTTTTTTTGGTGGAGAATTATAAACTAGATGCTTTTTCATTTCAGAAAAGAGAGCAGCAAAATAAACCTTCAAATTGCGTAAACGATTTGTTTGTTTCTTATTATTAGTTCTCTCCAAGTCTCTGTGATATTACCTTACATTAAATTAATAAAATAAAGGTTTAAAATTTTGTAGCTATTTTTTGACTCAATAATACATTCAAACTTTTGTAACTATTTCTACTCCATAACATTACGCAATATTTAAAATGTGATTCAACAAGATTGATTGAATATAATTCAAAGGTAACCCACGTCTTTCGTTCGTATAGAAAAGTCTAACTATATTTCTTTTGATTCAAATATCACAATATGTACGTGTGTGTTATATAATCTAAAAACAAATTCAACAAGATGCCATGGGTGTTGATTAAGCAATGAGACCCACAAATTAAAGATTCGTTAACTTAATCTACAGATAATTAATTATAATATAATTTATTTATTTTAATATTTTGATTTGAAATCAGACACTACACTATTGGCCTTTAATTTTAAATCAAGGGTCAGTGATTTAAATCGACCAGGGTTATGGTACCCACCCACATTGCCGATGTACTGTTATTCAAAGGTATGCATGTTGGGATTGGTGGGGAAAAAATGTCAAAGTTGATAACTAAAGATTTTAAATCAATTAATGACAACAAATATTTATGCATTTTTACTTAAATTTTAGTTACCGTTGAATCGACGTTGTGGAAGCCAGAAATGAATAAAAATGGTTTTGCTTTGAATTTTTTTGGTGTAAAATGATAAACTAGCTGCTTTTTTAATCCTTTTTTTTTTTTTGTAAAATGCTTTTCTTACTAATTTATTCATAAAAGAGAGCAGCGCAATAAATCTCAAAAGACTCTCATTTATTTCTTACAAAAAGTCTCTCCTTCAGAGGGGGGGAGAGAGAGAGTCCATATATAGTGGCTTGTTAGTTGGCCAAAAAAAAAAATGTATAGTGGCTTATTGTTAATTTTGCATTTTTGTATCAAATTAAAGTTGTAATTTCTAAGAAAGGAATTTCCGCTACAAACCAATATTAATTAGAGTGTATATTCTTTATCCCATCAATAATATAAATACGACTCTGGAGGAGTACATAAAATTTATCATCAAGAAAATTACATATTAAAAAAATTTAAATTTAAATTTCATCAAAACAGTAAAAACTTGACTAATGAGGATCATTTACTTCTGGAGGGGCGGCTTCTCTCCATCTCCCTTCCGCAGCCCCTTCCCTGCATGGACCTTAATTTGTGGGAATCTTTCTTCGTTAACTAACAAGTGACAACATTATAATATAAAACTTCAAATAAACCTTGTTTGAAACGGTGGCGAAGTCAGGCGGCACAAAATATACGTCAAACGAAAAGTAAAGGGGGAAAAAATCATGAAGTCGACGATTTAGAAATTTTAAAATACAGTTCTTGCCTCTAAAAAGGATTAGTTAGGAATTTTAAATTACAATTCTTGCCTATAAAAGGCGGGCTTAACAGCTCAAAATCTCACACTACCATTCTTTCAATATGGAGATGCAGATCCCATATTCCATCATCTTCTTCACTTTCTTCTGCTTTTTCTTTGTCATCCACAAGCTATCTTCTTCCGCAAAATCCATCAAAACCCTACCTCCAGGGCCATGGAAATTACCTCTCATAGGAAATATGCACCAGCTCATTGGGTCACTACCTCATCGTTCTCTCGCAAATCTTGCAAACAAGTATGGTCCATTCATGCACCTTAAACTTGGACAAATTTCTCATATCATAGTGTCTTCACCTGAATATGCCAAAGAAATAATGAAGACCCATGATCAGATCTTTGTTAACAGACCCAGAATTCTCGCCTCTGATATCTTTGCCTACAATAGCACAGACATCATCTTTTCCCCATATGGAAACTATTGGAGGCAACTTCGAAAGATCTGTACTTTAGAGATTTTCTCAGCAAAGAGGGTTCAGTCATTCAGAAGGATTAGGGAAGAGGAGATATCAGCACTTGTAAGCAATATTGCTGAACATGAAGGCTCTTTCATAAACCTTAGTAGAAAAATCTCCACGCTCACGAATTCCGTAGTTGCGAGAACAGCCTTTGGGACAAAGACACAGAACGTAGAACAGATGTTGGAAATTATGGAGCAAACGATAAAGTTAAGCTCTGGGTTATCAATTTCTGATTTGTATCCGTCGCTGAAATTTATCAGTGTCATCACTGGGACGAGAGCTCGAATCATGAAGTTGCACAAAGAGGGAGATAAGGTGTTTGATGACATCATCAGAGACCACAGAGAAAAGAAAAGAAACAATGTTGGAGAGGCAGAGGAAGATCTTGTCGATATTCTTCTCACGATTCAAAAGGATAATGACTTTGACACCCCCTTTTCTCTTGACAACGTTAAAGCTGTTCTTAAAGTTAGTCTTCGTATGCACTCATCATATTCTTTTTTGGCCTGATGCACTTTTTCATATTGAATGTAACATAATTTGTAATTTATTTTGATACTCAAAATGCACACACACATTCCTCTAATCAATTGCATGAATTCCATTTTCAGGATATTTTCTTTGCTGGAACTCAAACAACAGCAACCACAACAGAATGGGCGATGTCAGAATTACTCAGAAACCCAAAGGTTATGAAAGAGGCACAAGAAGAGGTATAGATAAAATTAGCTAGAATTTTGAATGTTGTGATATCATAATTTTGTGGGTTGTGTGTATCTATAAATACAGTATATATTAATCTTATAGTATCTATATATGATATTTTATTTAATTCATTTATTCATATTGATTTATAAATTTGAAACTATCGAGTTGACTTATACTTGAAAATTATTATTGATTCTACAATAGGTAAGAAGAGTCTATGGAAGCAAAGGATATGTAGATGAATCAAATCTTCACCAATTGAAATATTTAAATGCTGTCATCAAAGAAACTCTAAGGCTACGTTCACCATTAGCATTGTTGGTTCCAAGAGAAAATAGTGAGAGTTGTGAAATTAATGGATATGTGATACCTCCTAGGACAAAGATTATCATTAATGCTTGGGCCATCGGAAGAGATCCCAAGAATTGGAATGATCCAGAGACGTTTGAACCAAAGAGGTTTCTCAATACGATGGTTGACTACAACTTCAAAGGTTCGAACTTTGAGTATATCCCATTTGGTGCCGGAAGAAGAACATGTCCCGGATCCACATTTGCAATGCCTATTTTAGAATTGTTACTTTCCAATTTACTTTATCATTTTGATTGGAAACTACCGAAGGGGATGAGGCCTGAGGAATTGGATATGGATGAGTCGTTTGGTGGCTTCGTACGGAAGAAAAATAATCTCATTTTAGCTCCTATCGGCTATTCCTCTTGAGTTTATAGTGCACATATTTATTCCGCGAATAATGATGTCTCGTCCGATTTTAGATCCTATTTCCTAATTAAATTTTTAATGAGGGATTTATCTCTAATTTTCTCTTAATTATATATGGGAGAACTTTGTTTTCTCGTTTTGGTCTATTTCCATCTTGTGAAGTTTATATTATCAATATTTAGTTAGAATTCCGTAGTAGGGAGCACGCACTTTGACTTTCCCGAAAGATAAAGAGAAACTCCTGAAAGGGATTAACAAGAAGATCAAATCACAGTGCAAGCAGCTTTGTCATTCTAAACACGTAGGGGAAGATAAGGAGAAGCTTCTTTTCATTGATCGTATCATTTATATTAAAAAAAAAAATTAAAGCGTAGGGGAGTATTGATTATACTAGTTAAGAGTAGTGATTGAGGGAGTTGCTGAGTGTGGCTTTAGTTTGAAATTTCAGCCATATTTTAATCACTGTCAGACGCCTTTTTCATTGACTCAAAAAGGATAAGATTGGTGGCCGCTTGTCCAATTCTCACCACACGACAATCTCTTAAAAGCCAAATAAATTCATGTGGGCCGCGTTATAAAATGGCTTTACTGTAGTTTATAGAAATCAACGGAAAATTCGAACTTTTTTTTTCTTGATATTTTCAAATGACCCTTTTGCATTCCCAAATATCGCTTGTCTCTATAATGTGTGTATATGTAAATTATATATGTATGTGTATGCGTATAAATATATACAGGGACCGAGCGAAAAATTGAAGAATAACTGACTTGTATTGTTGATCAGTAAGATCCTCGGTTTTCTTAAATTTTAGAAGATTGTATTGTTCTCCACTGTTTGGTGAGTATTCGCTGCAAACTCCAGCTTAGGTATTAATAGCAAAGAATGCCTTGTACGTTTTCAAAAGCAACTTGGCCTTGTAGCTAAATATAAGTGGATTTGAGTCAAATGCAGGGAGTATTTCAGTGAAGTTACCAAAAGGTCTTATTTAGATTAACATTGATAAAGGTAATTTTTATCCCAATTGACTTTTGTGAATTGAAGATGAGGTAAAAGTCAATTGATGCCTGCGATTTATATTTAAATAAGCTTTTGTTTTTTTCAAAAAAAAAAAGTCAGCCTGACATAAACTTTTATAGATAATAAGTTGAAAACTTTATTTTAAAAGCTTTAAATTTGAAGAAAATGCAAAAACCAGAAATTAAAAAAGAGTTATTTTAACTTTAAAGTGGCATTTGACAAAAAAATCAGTTTTTTTTTTTGCGCCAACGGCCAAAAAAACCAGTTACTCTAAAAGCACGTCAAACTTTTTGTTTGTCATCGTCCCAAGGCTTATCCTACATAAGTATATAATAAGGTTAAAGAACTCGTAAATGTTAAAGATTTTGAATTTAGCTGTGGCATCTTGCAACTACTCATTGTTGGTTTCCGCTCTCCTTTCCTCATAAAGATTAGAACCTGATTTCAGCCTAGTTTCGTCAGTCCCTTAAGAACTCTCACACTTCATAGTGATGGATTTCATCTTTTTTTGGTATGTGAAAGAAAAGAAAATTTTATAATTTTAGTTTGTGATTTTGATTTGTGTTGCTGCAAGCCCAGCTTGCATAAATAATTGAGTTGGAACTTGGAAGGTAATGTTCTGTGACTTTCCTAGAAGTTCAGCCCCTGGTAGAAAACTTAAAAAGCATTCGTAGCCAAATAACCCCTGAAAGAGATTGAAACAACATCAAAAATCAAATCACACTCCTAGGAGTGTCGTCTACCTGGAGGAACGTAGGAGGTAGCTTCTTTTCATTCATTTCATCATTTTCTTTTCTTCTTATGTTTTATTTATGTCTACCCCAAAACCTTATTTAAATTTTCTTACTTAGTTATTCATTCTCACATTAAAGTGGAAGCATAGTATCAACAAATTATTGGTTGAGTTGGTAAGTGATAACTGCCTAATCCTTATAAGGAGGAGAAAACAAATTCTAATCCTGAAAAGTATATTTGTTGGGAGGTTTATTTCTTAACTATTCCAGTCTAGTTTTAAGTCCAAAGTGATTTGGCATACCCTTATTTCACCTACAATCATTCGCAAACAATATTAAAGCCCAAAAAAAACATTAGCAACGATAATTAATGAAGAGGAAGGAAATGAATTAAAAAAATGAAGAGGAAGGAAAATTCATTACCTGAGAAATCTCGGCATAAATCTGCCTGGACGCCAGTCTAGCAACCCGCAAAAACAATCCAGCAAGCAAAGCAAACTTGTAAATATGGACCAAGAGAAGAAAAAAATGAAGAATAATTTACTTGTATTGTTGGTGAGTTAGATGCTCTGTTTTACACCCTATATGCAGAGTAAGTGCGATAAATGAATATCGTTGCCACACTTTAAGTCATTTACAAATATTAACTAATTTGACTTTCCACTTTTTGCCCCGAAGAACAAGTTTTCAAACAATCCTTTACTTTGTTTGACATAAATAAAATTAAAATTATTTAAGAATCATTAAATGAACATAATGAATGAATCAATATATGTATGATTCTATTCTTTTGAAAATGCGAGAGACTCTGATTTTTTTTTTTTGACCAGCAGAGGGACTCTGATCTAAGAAATCAGTCAATTTATATATCAATAAACACATGAAAAATGAATTGATTGTACTAAAGCTAAAGAATACTTTTAAGTCCCGATTGATACAAAACATTAAAAATAATGGTTAAGGATTCAAATTGGGATTGAAAAGTTCATCTTTTCATTTGGTGTGAATTAACAATGACTCATAGGTTATTTTCCTTTGCATTTTTCTCAATAAAAGAAAGTATGCATCGTCCGAATGCAACTTTATTCAACAAGCATTCAGACCAAGATGACATTTCAAAGTCCCCAAATAGCCACTTAAATAAGAAAAATTCAAATTTAGGTATAAGTGACTAAATTGGAATTTATAAATTTACTAAAATAACCATATTGCCCTTTATTTTTTTAAAGAAATTATACCAAGCACCCTCATTGGCGATCATCCGCAGAAGTTCAAGTGAGTTGTCATCACCAAAGCTCTGGCAGCATTTCAACCACTGGTTGTCAAAACTCCAGCAACCAGCAACTATTTTTTTTTCAGATCTTTACAAAGTTCTTTAATGCTATTAACAACTTCGTTATATCAATTAATAATAAGTTTTTTAGAAAATTAAAAATTGGCATTTTTAGAACTTCAATAACGCGGTTAATAAGTTTTGTAACGTTATTAATAAGTTCGCTAGAGTAGTTAACAACAAGTTTTCTGACAAATTCAAAAAATGACATTTTTTTAACTTTAGTAACCTAGTTAACAAGTTATGTAATGATACTAACAATTCTTATAATACCATTAACAATTTTAATAGCAAGTCATGTAATGATATTAACAACTCTCATAACCATAGTGATTGCCTAATAAATGAAAAAATTTTGATGTACAACTTTGATAGGGAGCTAATATTAAAAACATTAATCTTTATAGGAAAATTTTGTTAATAGTATTATAAGATTTGTTAATATTATTATATGACTTGTTAATCGTTATTGTTAAATTTTTTAGAAAAACTGTTGTTAACTGCTATATCAAACTTATTACTAGGGTTACATAAATTATTTTCTAATAAACTTGTTGTTAATTGCTATACAAGACTTGTTAATAGCGTTAAAAAACTTATTGACGGTATTATTGAAGTTGTAAAAATATATTTAAAAAAATAGTTGCCGGCTGCCAGAGCTTTAACAACGGGTCGTAGGCCTGCTGCCAAAGCTTTGGTGATGGCAGCCCACCTGAACTCTAATGGTCACTACTGGCATCAAAACTCCAACGGCAGGCCGCCGATAAGTGTGGTTCGTATATTTTGTTTTTTTTAGAAAAAGACAACAATATAGTCATTTAAGTAAATTTGCAAATTTCAATTTAGTCACTTATACCTAAACTAAAATTTTGCTTATTTAAGTGACCATTTAAGGATTTTGAAATTTAGGAATCATTTTTATATCATTTTTCCTATATATTACTAGAAGACATGTATGGTAGACATGAACTAGATTGCAACAAGAATAACAAGAAAATCAGGGGGAAGAAAAAGCACTGCAGATTATATAAATATATAATGTTGTTGACCTAATTTGATAATGCTACCTTTGGTCTTTAATATAAGAGCTAGTTAATTTGAAGAGATTAAAAAAATTAGTTAAATTAGACATTTGTGATAAATACGAAGTATATTTCAAATTTTTTAAGGAAAAAGTTTTCACATTTTTTGACGTAATTAAACCTAATTAAGAAATCATTAAACTTTTTTTATGGACATTTTAAAGTTTACTCAAGAACTCATTCATATGATTGCATGTGACAAGCATTCATACAGAAAATGTCAGCTCATCATTGATTGTACATTTGACCCTTTTCTTTCACACCGGCTGTACATTTGACAGTGAATATTACTCAAGGAACTATAAAAGAGAGGGATTAACTTTTGAAACAGACTCTGCACAACAATATCAAATCACATGTGTCCACAACAAAGGCAATGAAACAAAGCATACAATACAAAAGAGGGACTAGTTAGAGGCATGCTACTCCTTGCACAATTTTTTTTTTTTTCAAATTAAAAGGGCAGGCACTAAGAGCCTAAACCCGTGACCCTTGACTTATAGGAGAGCATCAATGTCATAGGCTACAAGGCTTTCGGCTCCTTATACAAATATTCAATCAAATGGAACTCGGTGGATTACATTTGTTAGGCTTGGCGTGCAGTGCAATCACTCCAAGCACTATATTGTTAGTCCACTATATTATGAGCAATTTTGGCTCCCTTATCAACAAGCAAATTTGGGGATCCCTCTATGGTCAATGTTCGTAATGATATGGGATTACGAAGGCCTTCAGGAAATGAGTTCAAATACTTGCAATCAAAGAGGACAAGATGTTGCAATTCCAAGAGACTTCCAATTTAGTCTGGCAGCTTTTCTCCACAAAATCTTGTAATGACTAGAACTTTGATTATTATTGAGGAAATATCAGTACAGTTAATTTGAAAAAAATTGATATTCCTCAATTAGATTCTATATTAAATACCGAAAGAGTACTATTTGAACTTTTTCTTTTTCTATATTTTCAAATAATCCTCTTGCATTCCCAACAATCACTTGTCTCTATAGACACAAATTATATGTGTCTATGTATGCATATGTGCATCAATATATGTACGGACCGAGAGAAAAGTGAAGAATAATTGACTTTGTGTCTTGTAATGTTGATGAGAAGATACTCTGTTTCTAAACCTTATATACAAGTTTTCACTTATCACTTTACTTTGTTTGACATAATTAAACTTATTATTTTTTAAAAAATAATTCTTTTATCAACATCTTTCCGTTGACTGAGCTAGCGAGTCCGCGAGTCCTAAGTCGTTCGCTTCTACATTTTTCTTTATAACATAAAGAACAGAAACCTCAGAATCTGTTCAGGTCAAAAAATAAAAAAACTTCGAATGTGATTGTAATTGACAAATATTCAAACGGAAATGTTATAGCATCAATGGTAGTATTTATTGAATATCAGGAAATGAAAAAAAGAAATAGAAAATCAATATTGCAGAAATACGTGAGAGGCATGGCAATGGTGTTGCCAATTTCTTGACAAACTTTCATTGCTGCTTAAGATCTATGCAATAAGAAACATAAGTATGTAAAACATCAATTCCAGTCGAGAAGTCTGCACTTTGCTGCCAAGAAGCAAGTGAGCAGTGAATATTAATAAAAAACCTCCAAATACCAATATTGTTCTATCGACATGCAGGAGTCGTCAGTATTCTAATGTTTCTAGCACATAAAATGGATGCTTTATGAGCAATTTCTTGCCACTCCTCACCACTTTTATGTCGGCATCTTCCATCCAACAATGGGGTTCCGTTTACCTTAATGTTTGTAATGATCTGAGATTACGAAGTCCTTC